>NW_022755469.1:952761-963164 GCF_011630105.1 Anneissia japonica | reverse complement strand
ACACGTGTTGTCCCACAAACGCACGTGTTCGCGTATGTTTTAACACTGTCGTCTTGTGAGACCTTAGCAACAATATCCAAGGGGCGGAGCTTAGCGGAAAGGTCCATTAACTGTATCATTACAAACAGCTGTAGCTTGTTGGTTAAGATACTTGCCTTTTCCAATGCCTTGATGTATAGTCTATCATTAACTTAAGTGCATTTGATTTGGTCATTTTATATTGGTATTTTCCAGTGCATAATTATTGTTATATTATTATCCTATAAAATTTATAATACTTTTTGCTTCTCGGGAGGAAATAAATCATAATAGGCCCTACTCTCCGCAGTTATAAACAAATGTAAATACAGAATATGAACTACAACATGCTACGTATTTAAATCTGAGATCATTTTCGATCAGTAGAATAGTAAAGGTATTACACTTGATAAACATTCGCCTTTACACGGTTTGGACTGTGAAAGGCGCTATACAAATACATGACCATTGACCATTCGTTTGTTCCATGAACTGCCTTCGTATATAAAAAAAAAAAGAAAAATTACTAAAAGACTCATTGTTATAACCAATAGACCACCGAGCTAGTGCTGAGTCCCATCCCCAAGCAGTGGGTACTGCAATGCTATTTCGATGTTGTTTTGCATCAGGAAATTCAATTTCACTAGTCTCGAATGCATGGGCTTCATCTCGAGAGGCCCATCTCGAAAAGAAGCCCCCTCTTCATTTTGCAAATGTAATCTCGAAAAGCCATTTCGAAGAGAAGTACATGGTCTTTTGAATCAAGATAATTAATGGGTTTCCTTGAGATACGGTAGTATTTACATTCATATTCATACTGACGTTATTTTTAACTATTATAATTGCATGTCAGTTCAATATTATTGTTACAGCATGGTTAAATCAGGGAACAGTTTGTAATTTAACTGTTCCCTGGTTAAAGTATTTGAATTCCATAGTTAAAAAATGTCGTATAGTAGCGCAGTTTTACAGCATTTATTTTGAAAAGAAGCCATTCTCTTTAGTTTGGCACATCTCGAAAAGAAGTCCATCTTGAAAAGAATCCCATCCAAAGGTCCAAAAAGTAAAAGCATGGCTTCTGTTTGAGGTTTTACGGTATACGATTAACACGTCCGGTAGAGCAAAACATCACCCCTTAGAATTTCCTGATGTAAAACATCGAAATAAATTACATATTCATAACAACATAATTTATTCATAGCTGCTTCTTGGTAAGGTGACAAATGAACTTTACAATAATATCACTATGCAAAATTTGAATTAATTTAAAAGATGTACGTAAGTGGGTTATGGAATCAAATGGACAATAATATTAATAGGCCTATTTCAAGAAAACCCATTTGGTATAAGAACGTGCGTCAGCAGAATTAGGGCACACAGTGGAAGGTGATGACAGACTGATGATAATATGGTTATGAGGAAGCGAGTATGTACTTATTTCCTTTGGGGTACGATGATAACTCGTTACATTTCTCAGCCTGACTGCTGCCACGCGTCATTATTTTGCGAGCTCGTTACTGGTTCCAATGTGCAATTTTTTTGTTCATATTAATTATTTTATTAGAGTGTATTCACGCAATGTCGTCTTTGAAAATTATATTCCGAGTATCGCTATCGGCATCTCACAGAATTTATAACTGCATGTTATAAATAAGAAATAATAATAATGTGACACAGGAATTATACTGCAAAGTGGCTGGTTGAATATGCCGCAAGAACATCCGAAGCTGCAGCGCGGCGTTTTGCGCAGGATTTTCGCTGCGTGTTATCGAATTATCGCGCGCGCATGTTTCCGTTTCTTATGGCAACTGGTCTTGAGGTTGGAGGTTTGTGTTGCTGCTGAATTCATGTGCTAAATACGCTAGCGTTTCATTTATCCTGAAGTCTGATACATTACTTTGACGATGTAAACCACATAGAATAAGTAAAATGTAAATGTACAACATAAAGTACATGATTTTTAAAATATAATGTCCAAACTAGCCGTCAATCCGTCTGCACATAAACCGACACCAAAGGATAAAGGACAGAGTGTATTGGAGATTCATGGCTTCTCGTCGATAGAAACTATTGGTCATGGATCGTATGCCACAGTGAAGTCGTCGATGTCATCAAAGCATAACTGTAAAGTAGCAATCAAAGTCGTTTCGAAACGCAAGGCACCAGATGATTACCTTACAAAGTTCCTGCCCCGAGAGGTCCAGGTAGTAAAAGTACTTAAACACCCGAATCTTGTATGTTTTCTTCAGTCTATTGAAACTACAAGTAGGGTGTACCTCATCATGGAACTTGCTGAAAATGGAGATCTTTTAGATTATATTAAAGGACACGGTGCTATACCAGAATCTCAGACTGGGATATGGTTCCATCATTTGGTAAGAGAATAGGAGACATACTTCAGTTTTTTAAATGCACTTTATATCACATGTCTATGCCTTCATTAAATTCATTAGAAACTACTTTAATTAAAACCATCTAAATGAAGAGGAGAGAATTGAAGTGAAATATACAAATCGTATTAGACTTTTTAATAGCCACACAAGCAAAACACTGGATTTCAAAATTATTATCATTACACCACCTTTCCTACCGAAATCAAGAGAAAATGCACACATATTTATATTATTTATTTAGGCCTATCATTGATAATGATTTTTTTTAATCATTTCATCAAGTTGGTGTCTTTATACCTAATACCTACCGTATTGGCGAAACTACTTTTTGTGATATTTTATACGATCTCTGATAAAGAGAGCATCCCTAATTACGAACATTGTCTTCAATTTCAAAAAGGCCTCTCTGCGGACGAGATGTTTTACGTCTAGGGGCAGAAGCGTGACATAAACGACACTTTGGGGAGTAGAAAGTGTATGAATGTGTGGTGAGCGCGTCGTACATAAACTTTCATCATATTTTAACAGCCTAATATTCTATAAAGACATTCTTGTAATTGTCTATTGATCTTTAGGCCCCTAACCATAATTCTACAGTTGACTTTTGCATGCGTTAGGCCTACGTCTCTAATACAGTTTTGAGCACGTTAATAAAGATGATGTTATATATTATTAATAAACCACCTGAGCATGAATTGTAAATCTCATGCCAAATTTTAATGACAAATTCCCATTAAGGTATAATGGCATATTCGTCATTGTTAAAATGTAGGTCTGACCTACATTACCTCGCTGAATTAAAGCATCGCAACAATGACGGAAAACATCGAAAAACAACCGTTGTCAATTAAAAAAAACATCGCAAAAACAACCAGTGACGTAGTCGTGGACTAGAATTAGGCTTTACAGAGACCATTATGATCTGCAGTTACTTGAAAATGATTATGTTTCCATTGATTCTTGGTTTAAAATGTAATTTTTCGATTTGTTTTTCTCTTTTATTGTGATAGGTGGACGGGATGGATTACTGCCATCAGCACGGCATCGTCCACCGGGATTTGAAATGTGAAAACTTATTACTCAGTAAAAACAATGTTCTGAAAATATCCGACTTTGGATTTGCGCGTGGCAACATGAAACCAAAAGAGAACGGACAGGTGATTCTAAGCGAAACGTACTGTGGTAGTTATGCGTATGCGCCACCCGAGATTCTTCGAGGAATTCCTTACGACCCGATGCTCGGCGATGTCTGGAGTATGGGAGTGATTCTGTTCACGATGATGTTCGGGCGTCTACCGTACGATGATACAAACCACAAGACACTTCTGTCACAGGTTCAAAAACCGCCTGGTTTTCCGTCACACAAGAACGTAGCACAAGACTTCAAAGACATCATTTGTAGGATACTAATTAGTGCTAAAAGACGTCTTCATATTAAGAATATTTCCGACGAGGGGTGGTATAAACGGGTAGACCCGACGAAACAGAAACTCCGCAGAACGAACCAGCAAACGTCCTCAGGAAGCAAGCAACAACCCAGCACGTCAGGCGAAACATCGTCTGCTGCGCACGATAACAAATCAGCTGTCTAATTCCGATTATGTTTCTCTTTAACATGCGCATCGATTCTATTATAACGGATTAGCAATAAAATGTAATACTGCCTCCAGTAATTTTTCATTGCTTTCTTGGCATCTTCATAAAGTAAGTTATTACACACCTTTTTAATTAATAATACACACACAATAATTTAAACTTTCGATCGCGATATTTTTAAAGTTTTTACTCGGTTTTGATCTGAAAAACTTAACAATTCAATAGTCATTCGTAGTTGTTGTTCTTTTCACTCGCTTTGAAAAGTGGGGTTTTATCTAGGCCCTATAGAAAATCGACGCCGATGACTGTCGTCCATAGTTCAGAGTTCTTTGCACAATTGGTAGATTCCATCCAAATTAGGCTCTAGTATTCAGACGACAAACTCATAGTCGATGACATTACGTTACGTCATTACCTCAGATTTTACCGTTGTTACGTAATCGAAACTTTATTATTAAATCACAAGATACTAATCATTCAAGATCGTATACGACTTTAATATGAGATTCGTCGGCCAATATATTTATAAAATTAGTTTATCAGATAATCTATCTTATATTTACAGTTAGTGTTAGTTTATAACAAAAATTCTGGGCATTCTCTTTATTTCTTAGATGACATCGCTTGACATGAAATTGCATAAAAATTAGGAGATATTTAAATGCAAATTAAAGATTTTAAAAAAGTGGTGTTCAGCTATAAAAATTCTCTAATAAAATATTGAACGTTGAAAGTACTAAGTAAGTTATAAATTTCCAATGATATACACAACAAAAACAATTAACTTTTCGGTGATTTATGGACCTTTTTACTAACATTTTCACAGGAATATTAAAAAGAATGTAGGGATAGTATTATCAATGCATCTGCTAATAAACCTTGCTTTCCATAACATCAGTACACTGTCACTTCACCAAATGCCAAAACTACATAGCTTTCTCCAAAGAAATTGGGAAACTACTTCCTGGATTCGACCAGCCAATCAGTGATGATGAAAGCTGTCGGTGGATAGCATGGACAATGTATAAATTTTATGGAAACCAGGTTTTAGCCAAAATATAGTTTGTGGTTCAAATTTATAAACGAACAGTAAGCAAGTGTAATAGGACCTATATTTATTTTATTAGCTTATCAAAGGCAGATAACTATACATATTGAACACACTAAATGTTCAACAAGGAATAGGTGCTAACCTAATAAAGTAGAAAACATTTTCCTAAAAAAGATAAAATTCCAGTAATTTGTAGGAAAATATGAAATATATAATGATTATTTAAATCACAATAACAGAATAGATATAATACAAATATACACTAAATAATACATTTAACATTAAGGACCTAGGATTAATGATAATGTGCAACAAAATTGATATGATTATTAATAATAAAAGATTTAAATAACATTTTGTTCGGAGCAACTACAGCATTAAGGTATATAAGATGGGGAAGATGCGGAGGAGCTGTGATATGTTTTATTAATTCAACTCAAGACAAAAGGTTTGAGTCTTAACTCCTGTTAGTGTTCTTGGGCAGGGCAAAGGGCATAATGAAGAAGGTTGAGGGCACTGGCTAAGGCTTCTTGGGGCCATACTACTCTAGAGTTCAGGTGCAGCCTAGATGTGTATAGGGCAAAGCCCCTACTGCTTCGGTGTTTCTGACATTTTAAGGGTGTTTTTTTCTTTTTTCAATTCTGATTCTTAAAAGGCCCTGCTCGGCCAATGTGGGGCAAAAAACTGTTGGTGAATAATCTGTAGGCCCTTAAGATGTGGGCCCCTGATTTTAGCCAGTGAGAGCTCATGCACTTCATCTGCATTGCTTCTGTGTCAGGGGTCACACAAGTATCTGGTAGGACACTGAAAAGAATGGAGACAGTAGTATCAAACAGGCTAGTAGCATGATTTAATTTGTGGGAGGTTTGTTTCAGTGGAAAGTGGACCCTTTGGAAACCATTATACAATATTTTACATTGTTGACTTGAAGTACTTCTGGCTTGTATGAGGCTTGTATGATCTCCGATACTCTGGAGAACATTGTAAATATACCTATGAATATAAATTTTTCGTTTTTAAATGCCGACCTTCTCCAGTTTTGGGGCAGTTCATCGTAACCCCCTTAACCCCCCCCCCCCTCACGGGCCTGTCAAAGAGTATAGAACTGTTGGACTCTCGAGGTTTTGTTGGAATGCAATCCTATCTCAAAAAAAGTGTTACCACAAACTAGAGGGCATCCTTCAATAGAACGCAAAAGGCATTGAAAAAATTCTTGTAAGTAAACCAATAACATACGTACTGTTTGTAACATACGTACTGTTTGTAACATACGTACTGTTTGTAATGTTTCAAACAGATCTTTATATCTAGAAACCAGATTGAAACTATTTGAGCTTAAAGTAAAAGGTAATCGTAAAGAGGGCGCACTTATCGTGTGGTAGTACTTTCTTCAAGCATCGACAAATTCTACGAAAAAGATTACAAAATAATAATATAATTTCTAAATAAGGTGCATTATAAATTCAAATAGTTTTATTGTTTAACTTTTTATTTTAAATTCTTATATAATTTTATTTTGGTAACCAAATTCTGTTCCTGTCCAGTCACCCCAGTGGGTTTAATTTATTACCATTTTTAAAGAGGGTGACCTATCCAGTTCCTGCAGGTACTGATCATTAAGGGCTTTAATATTAAATTAAATTAATATTATATTTCATGGTTACTGAAAATAGTTCAAAATAAATGCACTCTTTGAAGTGCTACTGACTAGCTGTTGTAACACCTTCAATCATATAAGTTTAAGGGAACTAGGGTGTTAACAAATTATTTAACGCTATTATAAAAAAAACTTAGTAAGTCTCATATGACTACTTCATTATGTTATTATACTAGCCGTAGTAAAGGCAAGCCAAACCAGTCAATCAACACACAAATGGATTTTTAGTTATTAATACAGGATTGTAAAATGAGAGATATAAAATGGTAAAGGAATCTTTTAAATCAAAGCTTTAGGCAGAGACCATCACCAAATTGTTAAAAATTTTGATATTCCAGCATGTTTTGGCCATTATCTCTGAAACACGATTTGAGACAAGTGACTAGTTTGGCTTGTCTTTGCCACATTTGTGAGGTAATAAAGACTACATGAAATATCTGAATTTGGAAATAAGTGCATTTTCTCCTTCACCTGGTGTGCCTGATAATCTTAACCTTTCTGCTCTGTCTAATGTTTGAGAGCCATTTTCATTCTCTGAGTGCCCTTAACCTCCTGGACAGGACATCCTCTTCTTGCATAGATCTTGAAGAGCTTGCTATTGTATCGCTAACCTCAGGTGCTTCTGCAAGATCGCTGATTACGTCCAAGCCGTTCTCGTCCGCCACTTGTTTTATCAGCTGATCAACCTGATCCTGTGGCGTGCTTAGAGTTGTTGCATTACCGAGAGAACCTTCCAAAACCTGAACGACAAAAATAATTCAATAAATTTTCAAAGGTCATTTGCATGCAATGTTACATCACATGAAAAATGCTGTGGCTTAATAAGCCCCATCTCTTGGATACTGTTGCTAAGCATAAGCATGTGTGTTTGTTGGAGGGGCCCGTCCCAGACGCTGGGGGTCGAGAATGGCCCCTTGTGGGGGTCTGCGGCATTTTTTGCGTTCTATGATGTATTTTAATGCCTTTTTCACACATTCAAATTCTAGGTATCGTGAGTTTACCCAAAAAAACCCATACCTGTTCTTAATTTTAACTAAGTTATAACTAATAAACATATTACAATAAATACCACAAAAAAAAAAAAAATGAGCCAATTAAAATTAATAAATATTTATGGACATACAAAACGTAGACTGGCGATAGTGATGAAAATAAAAATGCGCCAAACACTCAGCAGACTTTGGTTTGGAAAAGGGCCTTGGTTATTTGTAAAAAAAAAATATTTGAATTTGCTTGGGGAACCCTTGAGGCTCCAGGGCCCTTGAGGCTCTTGGGGCCCTGGCTTTAGAGCTCATAGCCATTACGCCACTTTTCCTGATCTGACTGGTCAGTTGTTTATTGACACTCTAGATAATAGTTGCTACAAAAGGCTGATGGAAATAGTGGAAATGTGCTTTATTTCATACAGGGCCTTTGCATAAATTAAATTATCATGTGCCTGTTTTTTTTTTACAAACAAACTGATTGGTGTGCAAAGGTTAGGTGCAGGCCCAGGGAAGTGAAGGTGGGGAGGGGTGCAGCACTAACTGGAAGAATAAGGTGACATTTGATGATTATTAAGTCCTTAAATGTAATTTTCTTGCTCAGCAAATTTAAAATGGGACACCTCCGGGTGTAAGCTTTTTTGAGAGATTCCCCACCCCATCCCCTCCCACCCCTTACATGTCTGGCATGAGGAACGACAGAATTTTGAAGGATTTCAACCCATGCTTCTTAGATTGGACACTGATCAACCACGGAGAGTTCCATTGTCAAATTACTGTAATACACTTTCCCTTAACAAAAATACAACTAAAAAAACATGAACCTGTGTGTGGACATCTAGGTCTTCGAACTGTGATTCAAACTTCTCCATAATTTGAGACACCTATAATGATAAAAATGACAATAAAATTGGTGAAAGATAATTCATATTATTTACTACTAAAGCTTAGTTGGCTCATTAAAGTGTAAACTTGTTTTGTTAATGTTCTATTCTTTACTATTTTTGTTCTATCCATTTTGCTTGGTTTATTGCCCTCCAATTAATCAATAAGTTAATAAATCTTTTCTTTTCCTGGTTTTATTATCAAACTCCGAAAGTCCACAACACACACCATCGTGTCGGGATTCAATATTTAATTGAATAATTAATGTCGAAATATTGAATCCCGACACGATGGCGTGCATTTCGATACTTGGAGTATGTATTATACTATATTATCAAACTCATTGCAAAAAAAATTGAATTAATATGGGATAATTAACAAATAAATATAAAAAATAGAGACTTCACAAATTAATTAACCTTAAAAAATTCACAACAAAGCAACAAGAAGCTTCACCAATAACAATAAAATATTTAAAGAAGATAATAAAAATAAGCACTGAAAAGGAGAGAACACTAAAAATGTTCAAAAGGATTAAAAACCATTAACAATCAAATACTGTAATATGTGTTTGATAACTAATATAATGTGAGCTTTCGTGTTTTCAGTACATTTTAACGGTAAAATATTAGATTTTCAATGCCTATTCCAAAAAGCCTATGAAGTCATTCAGCCGTAACAAATGATAACCATCGTCTGTTGACAACAGACAGTGCCACCTGGGGTCGCGACGACACGACTGTGGTATTCTATGAGCTTGTCTTGATGTATAAGCTTGGTGTAGAAGAAAAATATGTTACCTTTTGTAGGTCCATGGATGCCATTGCTTTATCAAGTCCTTTCACTACACTTCCCATATTCTTTGTAATCTGAAACAAGTTTCAGTCAAAAAAAATATTACTTATTATCAATTTCATGAAAATCTCATCACACAGAAATAACAATGAATTAATAAATATGGTTTAAAAAGGGCCACATAAAAATGAAAAAAACACTGATAGGATAGAATGAATACATGAACGTGGGGCAGTGGTGGTTCCAGAAACTTACCTAGAAGATGGGTTCTTGCCAAGGGTTGCCTAGGTAGTTGCTAAATACAACGGGTTCAGCCGAGGGGGCATGGCTTTCTATCAGGAACTGCAACCACAATAACTTTGAACGGATCAGCAGATTAATATGTTTTATCTGACGAGTTGACTGGGATTCATGCTAATCCCCATCCAACATTACCACCACTGAGTTGTTAATTTATGGATCATCACATAGTAATTGGTATGAAATAAACTTACTTCTTTCATTGCCATAGCCGATTGGACCCTGGATGAGACAGCGTCCACCCTGGACGCCATGCGTAGGTAATTCAATCCTTCATTTTTCTTTCGTATCGCATTTTCTGCATAGATCTTTGCTCCTTCAATATTCTTTTGCTCTATAGCCTAAAAATTGAACATTAAAAAATAAAATCCAGTTACCAAGGCAAATCAGCAATTATCTTTTGTAAATTAATAATTTGATTTAAATTTCTATCCATGAATTATTCTCTTCTGCAATGATGGAAAGGGGCAATGATGCCTACAAGCTCATAGCGAAATTTAACAACATCTATGATGAATGCAGATTTCAATTGAATTTTGGGCTCAGTGTAAAGTTATGATCCCTTTAAATAAGGATTTCAAAGTTTTGAATTTCTTTAGGTTTTTTCCTAAATTCACCACAGATGGTATTTAACTACAGTTTGCCCTCCAAATCGAGACCACCTTTGGGACCTGAAAAAATTGGGGAGGTCTCTGGCGTGGTCTCCAATTAGAGGGCTAGTTTTG
>NW_022755469.1:941507-949017 GCF_011630105.1 Anneissia japonica | reverse complement strand
TTCTAATGTAATTATTAAGATGTTGTATCTAGATGTGTATAAGAGACAGTATCTGAATTTGGAAACAAGTGCATTTTCTCCTTCACCTGGTGTGCCTGATAATCTTAACCTTTCTGCTCTGTCTAATGTTTGAGAGCCATTTTCATTCTCTGAGTGCCCTTAACCTCCTGGACAGGACATCCTCTTCTTGCATAGATCTTGAAGAGCTTGCTATTGTATCGCTAACCTCAGGTGCTTCTGCAAGATCACTGATTATGTCCAAGCCGTTCTCGTCCGCCACTTGTTTTATCAGCTGATCAACCTGATCCTGTGGCGTGCTTAGAGTTGTTGCATTACCGAGAGAACCTTCCAAGACCTGAACGACAAAAATAATTAAATAAATTTTCAAAGGTCATTTGCATGCAATGTTACATCACATGGAAAATGCTGTGGCTTAATAAGCCCCATCTCTTGGATACTGTTGATAAGCATAAGCATGTGTGTTTGTTGGATGTGCACATGTTGATGGCCAGTGGCGTGACAAAGGAGTTGGAGGCCCCTGGGCAGGGGCCCTTCCCAGATGCTGGGGGCCGAGAATGGAACCCTGGTGGGGGTCTGCAGCGTTTTTTTTGCGTTCTTTGATATATTTTAATGCCTTTTTCACACATTTAGATTCTAGGTTTATGTATCGTGACTTTACGCAAAAAAGCCATACCGGTTCTTAATTTTAACTAAGTTATAACTAATAAACTATTACAATAAATACCACAAAAAAAGGAGCCAATTATAATCAATAAATATTTATGGACATTCATTTTAACAAAACGTAGACTGGCGATAGCGATGAAAATAAAAATGCACCAATCACTCGACAGACTTTGGTTTGGAAAAGGGCCTTGGTTATTTGTAAAAAATAAAATATTTGAATTTGTTGGGGGACCCTTGAGGCTCCGGGGCCCTCTTGAGGCTCCAGGGCCCTTGAGGCTCTAGGGCCTGGCTTTAGCCAGTGAGAGCTCATAGCCATTATGCCACTTTTCCTGATATGACTGGTCATTTGTTTATTGACACTCTAGATATTAGTTGCTACAAAAAGGCTGATGGAAATAGTGGAAACGTGCTGTATTTCATACAGGGCCTTTGCATAAACTAAATTATCATGTGCCTGCTTTTTTATACAAACTGATTGGTGTGCACCCCATCCCCTCCCACCCCTTACATATCTGGCATGAGGAACGATAGAATTTTGAAGGATTTCAACCTATGGTTCTTAGATTGGACACTGAGCAACCACGGAGAGTTCCATTGTCAAATTACTGTAATACACTTTCCCTTAACAAAAATACAACAAAAAAAAAAAAAACCTGTGTGTGGACATCTAGATCTTCGAACTGTGATTCAAACTTCTCCATAATTTGAGACACCTATAATGATAAAAATGACAATAAAATTGGTGAAAGATATTTCATATTTTTTTTATATTATTTATTACTAAATAAGCCTTAGTTGGCTCATTAAAGTGTAAACTTGTTTTGTCAATGTTCTATTCTTCACACTATTTTTGTTCTATCCAGTTTGCTTGGTTTATTGCCCTCCAATTAATCAATAAGTTAATAAATCTTTTCTTTTTCTTTCCTTTTCCTGGTTTTATTATCAAACTCCGAAAGGTCCACTGATTAATCTCAGATAAGATAGTATAATACATACTCCAAGTATCGAAATGCATGCCATCATGTCGGGATTAAATATTTAATTGAATAATTAATGTTGAAATATTGAATCCCTACACGGTGGAGTATTTTGATACTTGGAGTATGTATTATACTATATTATCAAACTCATTGCAAAACAAATTGAATTATGGGAAAATTACCAAATAAATATCCAAAACAGACTTCACAAATTAATTTACCTTAAAAAATTCACATCAAAGCAACAAGAAGCTTCACCAATAACAATAAAATATTTAAAGATGATAATAAAAATAAGCACTGAAAAGGACAGAACACTAAAAATGTTCAAAAGGATTAAAAACCATTAACAATCAAATACTGTAATTAACAATTAACAAAGGAAACAGCAATCACTAAACTTACTTTACCAACAATCAATTACCAACAATTGATTAATTGTTCCATTTGTTATTGTTGTAATGTGTAATATTATACAGACAACAGTGTTACATCACGATACCGCGTGATACTACTCCGTAGCTATGGTTGCAAAAAGCGTTTAACCAGGTGCCATTTTCTCCACTGACAAACCTGATCCCCATTTCTAATGTAATTATTAAGATGTTGTATCTTACTTTTTCTTTGTAAATTTTAATTGATGATTAAATATGTGTTTGATAACTAATATAATGTGAGCTTTTATTGTTTTCAGTACATTTTGATGGTAAAATATTAGATTTTAAAATGCCTATTCCAGAAAGCCTATGAAGTTATTCAGGCGTAATGAACGGTAACCGTCGTCTGTTGACAACAGAGAGCGCCACCTGGCGTCGCGACGACACGACTGTGGTACTCTATGAGCTTGTCTAGATGTATAAGCTTGGTGTAGAAGAAAAATATGATACCTTTTGTAGGTCCATGGATGCCATTGCTTTATCAAGTCCTTTCACTACACTTCCCATATTCTTTGTAATCTGAAACAAGTTTCAGTAAAAAAAAATATTACTTATTATCAATTTCATGAAAATCTCATCACACAGAAATAACAATGAATTAATAAATATCGTTTACAAAGGGCCACATAAAAATGAAAAAAACACTGATAGGATAGAATGAATACATGAAAGTGGGGCAGTGGTGGTTCCAGAAACTTACCTAGAAGATGGGTTCTAGCCAAGGGTTGCCTAGGTAGTTGCTAAATACAACGGGTTCAGCCGAGGGGGCATGGCTTTCTATGTTGACGTCATGGTTTTTAGGTAAAGAATTTATGGTTTAGGATGGCGAAAATTATGGTCCTAGGCCACACTATCAGGAACTGCAACCACAATAACTTTGAACGGATCAGCAAATTAATATGTTTAATCTGACGAGTTGACTGGGATTCATGCTAATCCCCATTCAACAATACCACCACTGAGTTGTTAGTTTATGGATCATCACATAGTAATTGGTATGAAATAAACTTACTTCTTTCATTGCCATAGCTGATTGGACCCTGGATGAGACAGCGTCCACCCTGGACGCCATGCGTAGGTAATTCAATCCTTCATTTTTCTTTCGTATCGCATTTTCTGCATAGATCTTTGCTCCTTCAATATTCCTTTGCTCTATAGCCTAAAAATTGAACATTAAAAAATAAAATCCAGTTACCAAGGCAAATCAGCAATTATCTTTTGTAAATTAATAATTTGATTTAAATTTCTATCCATGAATTATTCTCTTCTGCAATGATGGAAAGGGGCAATGATGCCTACAAGCTCATAGCGAAATTTAACAACATCTATGATGAATGCAGATTTCAATTGAATTTTGGGCTCAGTGTAAAGTTATGATCCCTTTAAATAAGGATTTCAAAGTTTTGAATTTCTTTAGGTTTTTTCCTAAATTCACCACAGATGGTATTTAACTACAGTTTGCCCTCCAAATCGAGACCACCTTTGGGACCTGAAAAATAGGGATGGTCTCGGGCTTGGTCTCCAATTAGAGGGCTAGTTTTGTGTTAAAAGATTGTTATTTGGTTCTTTGGGAAAGTGGTCTCAAATTAGAGGGGTCTCGAATTGGGGGAGGGGGAGAGGTGTACGACTTAGGAAAAGTAAGTATGACATTTTCATATCAATGTACGTTATTGTCCCTTGAAAGGATGTCAATAATAAATACTATACCAACCTTTTTAACTTTCGCTTGTTGAGCTTTTTGCTCCTTTTCAGCTTTTCTTGAAAATCTTTCCAATTGCTTGGAAGTAAACTATTTTTTGAACAAAAAAAAAAAAAAAAAAATTAAAAATGTTTAAATACCATCTAAAATCCTCTTTTGTGCTAAAACATGAAATAGTGATTCACTTTTATACACTGTGCAAGGTACAGGTTAACGAACATCACACATTTTTCACCAACTTTATGAAGGAATTTGAAGAATCAGAAAAAAAAAATACTCCATAGCATACCATACAAAAACAACTTCATTAGATTCTCTTATGTCATTCAATACATAAAAAGTGCCTATTTCTATTATTTTATAGTGTTTTATTAATTTTTAGTATTTTATTCAATGAAAATGTTAATGTTCAATAAAATTAGCAGTGCTGCAGAAAAATTTGTCATATACAGTAGGTTTGCTTTCTCTGCAGTTATGTTACAGATGTCGGAATATTTTACAAATTTTACGGAAAAAAGTGACACCGTAATACAATCAAACTAAAACTTGCCTTCAACTGGAAAAGAGTATCTGGAAAAATTAGAAAATACAATAAAAAATGTATTAAATATTAAAGAAAACTAGGAGGGCAATATTGCATCAATGCATCTATGATTTTTAAATGAGTATTTTAGTTTCTTGATATAGATAAAGGAATGAAATCAACCTCTATTAATACATTACAGGCCTAACTAATATAAAAAAGAATAGTATAATCAGGGAGATGTAAAACATATTTTAAATTTTCATGGTATAATTATAGTACTGTTACAGTAGTAGGTAGGCATAGCCTAGGCCTGCACTGTAAGCCTATTTTATTTGTTAATTTAAACTATAGGTTTGTCAAATCCTGCAAAATGTTTCAAAAAGGTGCTCCAAATAACGCCATTCATTTAAATGCTTTCCTTCCTTTGTTTTGCGTCATATATCCTTACAGAGTGTAGGCCTATCCACCAAGGGCTGGTCTAGGTCCAGGTAGGACGATAGGCCGCCCTAGCTAAGCCATCCCTAGCCTAACCTAGCTTGGATGGTAAGTAGGCCTATGCTAGGCCTGGTAAGAACTTATCAAAAAGAGACCCACCATAGGCCTAACTTTTAAGAGTAATTTATTCATTGAGGATCGTAAGGGAAAGGAAAATAACGTACCTTCTATAGCTGGCATATTTATAAGTTGTGTAAAATTTCTACTTTTGTAACACAGAGATTAGAAATTATTTGTTATTTATTTTTAGAATTTGTGTAATTTTTCTGTAGCGCCCCCAAGAGAACTTGGTACTCTTAGTCTACAGCTCTACAGTCGCTATCTAATTATTAATTTGGAAAATTAGTAATTCATCAATATAACGACTGGTAATAGGTCAATCAATCCATGTGTTATGGGAAGTACACGAATTGTTTTTATAAATTTTTTTTTTTTAAATTTCTAGCGTGTAAGAGTAATTTATATCTGACTTAACAATTGTTTTTGAAACAAGAATGAATAGGAAAATAGACCATCTAATTGTCGACGCAGCTGGGTTCCTGAAAAATGTACAGCTTCAGGTAATGTACTTGGTTTTCATCTATTTTTTAGCTCAGTCAGTCAGTAGCGGCAGCGAACGTACGAGATGAACGTGGTTATTTAGGTAGAGGAGCATCGAATTAAGCAAGGAACTCTGGCAGTGGTAGGTAGGCCTAGCTAGGCCAGTAGCAGTGGGTAAGTCACTTCTTTCACGGTTGCACAGTGTCCAAAGTCATGCTTATGTATATATTGGATGTTACGCTTCACCAAATATTATGAATACTATTATTGACCATCTGGATCCAGGGTGGGCATAAAAATTGGTGGGGGGTGGGGGTGTTGACTTAATGTTTGACTCAATGTCAAACTTTGATATTTCCAGTGTACTTTCAAAAATTTATATGAAAAATCTTTGTAATTTTACAGTAGGCCTATACAATTATATTAACTGTTGATCTGTTTATTGCAGGAACTTGCAGAAAATATTTATACCATTCAAGAGGTTGTGAGTGAAATCAGAGATTCAGCTACAAGACAGCGTTTGGCTGTGTTACCTTACGATATCAAATTCAAAACACCTTCAAGTGATAGCGTAGTCCATGGTATGATTATGATCACTTGGCATATGACATGACTATGATATGATCACATGACATGATTGTCATTTTGATCCAATTATCCTTGAAATTCTAACAAAATTATAGATTATGCAAAGGTACCTACCTGCAGTTATAATCTTCATTATACGAGTCTTCCGAAGGAAGAATATGGTATAGCGGTTGCTCACGGAGCTAAACGCAAATTGATTAGACAGTAGGAAAACTGCATAATATACAGAACATCACATACCTACACAATTATATAAATGACATACATTTTCACAGTGACCCTCTTCAGCTTAACAGTGTATATTCTCTACCAAACTCTTTCGGGAAAAAACATGACAAGGTACAGGATACATAGTCACACACACAGTGATTTTTCGAACACTGATTGTGAAACTGGTAGTAGTTTTTTTTTTTCTTGCAGTTTCAGACTTTGCTAAAAAGACTGGAGATTGGGGAAGTTTATCAGCTACAGATGTGAAGGTGATGGCATTGACATATCAACTCACTGCAGAAATCAGTGGCTCTGAGCACTTAAAAAAAGTACCTGAGAAAAAGGTATGCAAGCTTATTTTCAACAGGAATAGTATTACAATAATTTCGTTCAGCTGGTTTGCAAACTTTTTTCTCTTTTGTGGCAAAGAAAATTTCAAAAGTGTTTAGCAATTCTTTTTTCTTTTTATAGATGACAATAACATGCAGCAAGAAGCCTCTTCAGAAAGCCACAGATATTGCTGGATTTTATTTTCCAGAAAAGGTGCGTTTTGAAAAATTTCAAACTTTTTTCATTTGATTGCCTATTATGCAGTGTTATACATTGTAATTACAAGGAGAGAAATGCTGTGGCAGATTCATAAGAAACAATTGAGATAAGTATATTAAGATAAATAAATCTGCGAAGCATCCAGGCAGAATAGCCCTCTGGACCCCCATAATAAGTAGGAAAAACCCCCTAACTGCTGTTCTTGAATGTTAAATTCTAAATTGCCACTCATGCTTCTCCAGTAAAAAAATTCTGGATCCCCCAATTAAAAGGGTATTTGTAGCAGTGTGAAAACAATGCAAATTATACTCACTGGGTTGTATTAAGGCCCAATAAAAAAAATTTGTAATTTATCACCCTCATGCGCATGCCTTCTATAGTACTGGAAAAAAAAAATTATTTTTTTATTTTTTATTTTATTTATTTATTTTTTCCATTTATTTTATTAAATAGTTAGTAGATATTGTTTGCATTATCTAAATCATGTTTTACTTTGAATATCAATGCACCAGCAAACAACCCAAGGGTGATATTTGGCTTTAGCAAAATAAAAAGTTTTAAAAAAAAGCCTCCCTCCCTCATCACTTTTCCTGCCCAGATAGGGTGATAAACTAATAATATTTTTTATAGGGCCTAATATGAAGCTTGTTTGGTAATGCTATTTTGTACTGTAGAACACAGAAAATGAGGTCAAAAACAGTGGTGACAGCACCGATTCAAATTCCCATGTCGGAGACTCGAGTTTAGATGTTAAAGACTCAAGTTCAGATGTTAATGACATTAGTATCAAAGATCAAGT
>NW_022755469.1:892579-940839 GCF_011630105.1 Anneissia japonica | reverse complement strand
AGATGTGTATAAGAGACTACTGTAGAACACAGAAAATGAGGTCAAAAACAGTGGTGACAGCACCGATTCAAATTCCCATGTCGGAGACTCAAGTTTAGATGTTAAAGACTCAAGTTCAGATGTTAATGACATTAGTATCAAAGATCAAGTCAATGAAAGGGTACAAGAAGTAGACAATGAAAAACAGTTAAATGAGAACAGTGACAGCAATATGGAGGAAAGTGATGATCAAAAAACAGCTGAACTGGTAGACAGTGAAAATGCAGAAACCATACATGATGAAGAAGATAATTTAAATGATGATGCAGAGGAGGATGATGATGATGTTGGCTGGATAACACCAAGTAATATCAATCAGGTGAAAAACCACATTGACTCAGATCTGACAGAAGCAAACACTGTTAAAGTTGGATGTCTTACTACAGATTTTGCAATGCAGGTGTGTATACTGCAGTTAATTTTGTGAATACTTAACCAGGATTAACTGATAATTGCCATTTTTTTAGTTTTTAAAGAAAATGAACACCTCACAAGAGAATAGAACCATCCATCTATGGGCACAACATGACCATGCTAATGTCCATAAGCCAATCCTCATTCTTTTGTAATTTAGTCCTTGGTATACCAGTCGGACCCCAGATTGATAAATAGTGGAAGGTGGAGCATACAAAACATTTAGATTGACAAGCAGTGTATTTTCAAATTTAAGGGTTGTGGCATTCATCCCATGCATATGAATAAAAGCTTATAAATTCTTAGTATGCAACTCATTAACGACAACATCATCCTCTGCATAGACTCTAAATAATTCAAGCCATCCTGCTATATCATCTATCGTGATGTTCAAATATTAAAAATATTTAAATTTGTATATCCAAGTAAATATATCATCCTTCTGATCTGGAGGGGGAGTACTTGTCAGGGTCCCACCCTGGGTTGCAGTAAGTTAGTCTTTTACCAAACAAAATTTAAAAAAATAAATAAATAAAAACATAAACCGATACAGTTCGCCCTCCAATTCGAGACCACCTTTGGGAGCTGAAATATTGGAGTGGTCTCGCTTTTTGTTTAAAGGTTAAAGATAGTTATTTGGTTCTCAAATTAGAGGGGGTCTCAGAATTAAAGGGGTCTCAAATTGCAGGGTGCGCTGTATAACAATTAACTGAATACATTTATAAAGCATAATGGTAAATCCTTGATCTCGAGTAAACACCAGCAGTGAATTTGTCAAGGGATCATGTAAATGTCGAACATGTGTCTGCTGAGGAAGACGGTTACTACAATAGTAACTTGCTGTATTAATTTTAATTTGATATTGAAATTTTAAAAATTATTTCTTTTAGAATGTATTAATTCAGATTGGCCTGTCTGTGGTATCTGTAGATGGCATGTTGATTAAGAAGGCCAAGAGTTACGCTCTCAGATGTTACTCCTGTTTCAAGTAAGTCACAAACTAAAAACAAAAATATTAACCCAGTGGTCCCAAGCTTGGGAGAAGTTACTTCTGGGCAAGAGATCTTGTTAAATGAGTTTTCTTAATGCATTAATTTCATCTTGCTGACACTGGCTTCCATGAAACACTTGATAATATATTAGTAAAATCTCATGCAAATACTATCCAGATTCCCAAGACTCATGCATCTTGTGGGAGACTTTGGATCCCTGTAAACCAATAAAATCATGCAATTATAACCTGACTCTACTTCCGACATTTGTAATCATTCTTTTGTAGGATAACCAGTAACAATAGCAAAGTGTTTTGTCCTAAATGTGGCAATAAAACTCTAACAAAAGTGACAGTGACTGTTGATGAAGATGGCACCCAACGCTATCACCTGTCATCCAGGAGGGCCATCAATAAACGAGGATTAAAGGTACAGTCACAATATAAAATAAACCAAAGTTGACGCATTTATCATGAAATATTTGTACAGTACTAATTTTTGTATTTATATTCCTAGTATCCACTTCCACTACCAAAAGGTGGAAAACATGCAGTCAATCCGGTGCTAGTAGAAGACCAGCCAATTCCTCAGAACAGACCAGCTAAAAAGACGTTGGCAAAAATCAACGCGTTTGATCCGGATTACGTGGCAAGAGGGTCACCGTTCGCCATTAATGACGTTACAAGTCGGGCAGCTCAGCTGGGTGTGCATAGTTCCAGAGGCAGTTCATCGAGACGGCGTAACCCAAATGAATCGGGACATAGAAAAGGTCGCAAGAAGTAATGATTAAACCATATTTTGGAAATTACAGTAGTGATATTTTAAATCCATATTTAGGATTATTTTATCAAAAATGTCTTTAAATTTTTGTCATCTAATTTGTGTACAATACAGTACTACATACTATTTATGTAGTTATTTAATAATAAATCTTATGCCATTATTATTTTTATCGTGTTGATTAAATAACATCATCAATGTCAAGTGTACTCTTTATTACTGTATATTTATGTTATGATAGTGTGATGTCTGTGACGTAGTACTCTACGGTATTAATAATGTATTCAGCACGTGGTGCACCCTTAACTGGACATTTCTGAAGCAAAAAAATTACCTCACAACACCTTACATCAAGTCCTCAATCTCCCTCACCCCATTGTAATACTCCCAGAGGATCTTTCAATGGTTGTAATATATGTTCCTATGAACAATAATAGCCAAGTGTCTTCTACATCCACACTTCCCAAACAACTGGGTTGCCAAACTATTGCGTTGGGTTGCGAGTAGTTTTCAACTTATGTGCAGTTTAACAGGTCTGACAACTTAAAAACAGTATATTTAGGTGGATCATTTATATCCTTACAATGAATAATTTTTCGGTTGCCATTTACAACATAACTTTGTAAATCTAAGCTTTCAACTATTTAAAAATTATTTATAGAAATACTGTAAACTTATAACAGAAAATTACTGTCAGGTGACCAAAAAATAACATTATCCAAATGAATTGCAAATGCAAACAACAGGCCTAATATACTGTACCAAAAAGGCCCATGTCATGCATTTTGGTTGATAAGATTATACAGTAGTCAAATGACATGTCCAGGAGTGACGCTTGGGGTGCTGGAGCACCCTCTTTCAGAGGTTGAAAAAAAAAAATTAAAAAGTGCTCCTTTTTAAATGTTAAAAAATAATGGCCAAGAAAGTATTAAAGTACCATTTTCCAGCAGCATCTAGAAGTCCTCAATGTCAAAACTTTTCTCACCTTAGCTTCAACCATGGGGCTAAGGTTGATATAGTGATTTTCGTTTACTATGACATTTAATATTAAATGGGTCGTGACCTGTTTGGGGAATCGCAAATTGGGGCCCAGAGAAAAAAGTTTGGGGGTTCTACATGAAGGGCAGCTTTTGAAGCAAGTTATACAAATGTTTATGAACGGTTACAAGATCAGCCGGAAACACTGGTATAAAATATCAGGCAAAACATTTAATATACTCAACCGACGAGACATGATTGTTACAATAACGAACCACAAATTATATATAACTTGGTGTCACAAAAATGAAGAGTTCCTAGCATTCAGTACATCAGGGAGAGATATACAAATATCTGACAAATTAATTTTCTAAATCACTATATATTGACGAATTAAAATCAACAAAATAAAAAAAAGACATTAAGCTTTTATTATTAAAAGGTGGACATAATTAAAAGAGTAATCTAGGTGTAGGCATTGTATTACTGTATTTTTTTTTTAACTTTTAAATATTTTATACTCAACATAATTATACATATGTAAAATTGTCTTATTTACAAGGTATTAAGGGGAATTCTCATCGCATGTTTTTGTTTTCAAGAACATAGCTCACTGCAAGAATTCCTGCACTTTATTACTATAGTAACAGCAGTGTTAAATTTAAAAATCATGTGTATAAAACAAAATTGACCATATTTTCATCTCAAAATTCAATAACAAAACCTAAAGCTCCTGAAAATGTATCAATATTGATCCAATTTATGTACAATGGTCTTGAATGCATTTTATCTTTGACTAGTCACCAAGAGTTGGTTTGAATTAATTGATTGAGGGAAAATAGTATGATAGTTTGCGAGGGGCACGTATGCTGCATTGATCATCTTACCTGCAAAAAAAAAAAGAAAAAAAGAATATCAATTTAAATACAGTACATCTGTAAACAACTTATCTATCATGGAATGACACAAGCAAATGAGAACGACCTTACCCCTTCCCCTAGCATCAAACATGTAATGGATTATTACATCCACAGTATTAAATAATAATATCTTAATATAAGAAACATGCTGTACAGGGGCGTAGGCTGGTTTAGGCTGGGAGAAGGGGTACGAAAATTAAGAAAGCGGAAATATATTCCAATTCCAATTAAAACATAATGGACATTTTTATTATTTTGAACCACTTAGTGGAACTAATTTGCCACCATGGGGGCTGTGTCCGTACCCCAAGCCTACACCCTTGCTTTACAACTATTACATTAACAATTATGAAATATCAATTTTTATCGTTAGAAAGCTCATGTTTTCATTTTCAACATGCATTAGGAATTGATGACTTAAAGGATGACTGCTGCTTATAATGCATATTACTATCACAGGAGGAAAAAAAATGTCCATAATCTTACCAGCAAACCATCTGCCATGTAGAGCATTGACAGCAGCCTGTGCGGTCGTGGCTGTAGGACACTTGACGTACACCATACCTTGAGGAGAGCCTTTATCAACGTACACATGCGTACAACCACCATGCTTGTTGCACTCCTCAATCACGTCATCACGGATATCAACATCCCAGTTAGCACCAGATTCACTAATATGTTTAAAATATCAATAAATTAATATATCAACGGACAAACGAAATAACATTATTTGAATGGCAGACTAGAGAAACATTGGAAAGAAAATCGATATGGGGTCTTAAAAGGCTTAAACCTATAAATTAATCCCATCAATCTTAAGTGTAAGTGTAGTGTAAGTCAATGCGAGTAAATTCATATGGATGTATATACAATAACATGATGCAAAAAATGGAAATAAGAAAGGGTAGATACAGAAAATGGTTGATTTATAATGTGCTGCACATGCAGTGTTCCAAATTTTTTATTGATCATCTGATATTTTTATGGCTTGATGTAAACAAATTCAGTCCTGTGTTTATTAGTACATATGCCAGGCCTATAAACACATGGATATTCAATTCTAACAAGGATGGAATTCTGCATGATTTTCTAGGTGTTTCTAGGTACCTCATGTGAGTAAAAAATAAAATGCAGCCGATGCATTTGTACTTACGTATTTGGATCAAACATATTAGACAGCATAAAGGATGGCGTGATAGATGGAGTAGCAGGAGAAGCTTGTTGACTGATTGCCGCTGCATGTTGTTGTGCTTGGGCCTGTGCGGCAGCTAAGGAGGCTTGCAAGTTGACTTGGGTAGGTGCAGCCCCCGGAACGGCTTGCTGCTGCCCTGGCAGTTGTGGTAGTCCTGATCCTGGCATCTGGGCTAGTGGATTGAGAGCGGCTGCTGCTGCGGTTGGGATCTGAAATCCAGTGCCTGTGGACAAAATTATTTCAATGATTATTTTAACACATTGGCTGCTGTTGCCCATATGCCAAGGCATAGAGGGCGCCATCATAATGAGCATTATTCTTATCAACTGTAATGAAACACAAAAAATGTATAGTATTAATTCAGATCTTTGTTTCCAGATTCATCTAATTTTGCTTAGTAATGGGTCTTATAAGCATTAATTCTACAATACCAACCTTCTGCTAATTTCGCCATGAGTTGCAAGCGTCCAGTTGTGGTCATTTCAATTCCAGTCCTTTCAAGCTCATCATTGTCCAGGAACGATGATGCAGTCTGACCATCAGTTCTCTCGGTCACATGTCCGACTTTCATCGGTCTGCCTGCCAGTTCAAAGCCATTCAACTGTTCAAGCGCTTTCTTCGCATCCTCAGAATCGTGAAACTATTTGAAAAAAATGCAAATGAAGGGATTTTAACAATAATGAATAATCTAATCCGGCAATCATAGATACATAGTACACTCATATATAAAATGAAGGCAAATGAACTGATGATAACCAAAAAATCATGGCAAAGTAAAAAACTGAACTTACTGTTATAAATCCATATCCCTTGGAACGACCAGTTTCCGTGTCCATTATCAGTTGGATGTTATCAATCTGCAAAATATACAACATAATTAAATTATATGCCACAAAAAATTACATCAATTAAATGTAAATGCCATTTGATGAGAAGTAATTTTGCTGTCACTGTAAAAAAAAATCTGTTGACATGTTTGTCCATTCTTTAAGTGTCAGCCATTGGGGAGATGTACAAAAAAAAAGGCATTATATATTACTATAATTTATCGCTTAGTATCAATAATGCTGCTTACCTTTCCAAAAGGCTCAAATATGCCCCTCAGCATGTCCTCAGTGATGTTAAAATGTAGCGAGCCCACGTACAGCCTCATGGGGCCAGTGCTGCCCTTCTGAAGGGTCAAGTTACTGTTAGCGGCTCTGTTCTTTTCAGCTTGAGAAACCTGCACAATGATCGGCACTCCCAACAGTTTTTGGTTGTTCAGTCCAATTGCCTACAAAATTTTAAATATTATTAATCAAATTATATTTCATTTATTTCAAACCAATCTTAAACAATGCATCCTTCACCACTTACAAGTTGGTTAAAAGGACCTGAAAAATTGAGATTGGTTTCAATAAAATCCCTACGCTATCGCTAATAACTGTTGACAACACTTGCTAGCTACTTATAAAAACAGTTAATAGTAACTATCAAGGATCAGGCTTTGAAAATCTCAAAAGTCAAAAACTGCTTCCATTAGGCCCTAGGCTGGCCATACCTCAGAGGGCTACACATCTTCTAGGCTGTTTTCATAGGAATTGAACCCAGGACCTGAGATTAGAAAGCAAGCTATAAAACTCCACCCCAAATGACCACTTACCAAAGGCACGGACATCTCTTCCTTGAATTCCACATATGCCACCCCTTTTGATCTCCTTGAGTTACGGTCCGATATTATCCTAACATCTCTCACCTACAAGAAAGAAGAAAAAATTTAGTTATTGAACAAATACCATACGCAGAAACAATTCAGACTTAAGAAATAATCATTTAATTGGATAAGGAGATAATATTATAGAAGAAACTCAAGATAAAGGACTTCTTGTGTTAAAAATACCAATCAGGGTCCTTGGTAGCATTCTTTTTAAACCAGACCTTTAAACTCGGGGCAAAGATATGTTGTCTCAATATGTTTTTGCTAGACTTTGATGTCTATTCAAAAGAATATATTAGTAAATAAATATTTATGTCTCTTGAAGTGAAAGGTTTTTTATCCATACCTCACCAACCGCCGAAAAAAATTCCTCCAAGTCGCGTGGTCTAATTCTAGCAGACAGCTGCATGCAGAATACTGTCCGTGCATCTCGCTGTTCTGGTGTTAATTCAGGTGATTTTGCTCTGCAAGGGAAATAATTTGAATTAAGATCTTTAACCATCAGTTTCCTTTAATATATCATCTTTACTGTCATGCAGTTTATTCATCTGGCTTTTGAACTAGTTTTCAATGAAGCATAAAATAAAGGTCATAAATAACACATATTTGTTTGAGTGGCTAAGACATATGAAATTTATATTTTATAAAAGCAGATATTGTAATTTGTGTGAAGTTTAAACTCAAAAATTTATTTAAATTATATAACAAAATTATAATTTAATTTTTATATTAGTCTTTTCAAATTCTTTCTATTTCTTTTTGAGCAGGACGTACATATATACACACACACACACACACAAACATAAACATTATAATTATTATTGATACTATAATGAATAAATTTCATTTGGTTTGGAACTTGTATGTTGGAATTTTAAATTATTGATGTATTCTTGTTAATTGTTAATTTTAAAAACATTTTTAAAAAGTTTTCACCTTGGTTCTACTTCCTTGACACGTTCCTTTGAAACACTGCGCCTTTCCTTTCGTTCACGTCTTTCAGGTCTATAACTCTCCCTTTCACGCTCCCTGCCTCTATCCCTTTCAAAGGGTCTGCTTCGTTCTGGCTCTCCTCGATCTCTTCTTGGCCTATCATAGTTATCAGCATCTCTTCTAGAGCGTTCCCTGCTTCTGCTTTGTCTACGTTCCCTACTCCTGCTTCGTCGATGTTCCCTACTTTTGCTTCGTCTACGTTCCCTGCTCCTGCTTCGTCGATGCTCCCTGGTTTTTCTACTGAAAAAAGATCAATTAAATCGGTTACAAGAGGATATTGAGATAGAAAAAAAAAAAGCATATTTCCTAAGCTAATGCAAGTGACTAACACCAGCCTCTAATCGTTAAGCTGTAGAAATAAGTAGTTTGAAAAATGCATGTTTTTCCTTTCACGTTTTCTTAATGATTATATCTAATGTTCTGGTCTTTCTAGTCCACTTGTATTTTTTTTTAACGCATACTTGTATGGCCTGCAGTACTGAATGTTACATGTCATGTGAGTTAAGGACAAAATCAATGGCACTCACTTTCTGTCTCTGTCTCTGCTCTTGCTACGGTGCCTGAAATGAAAAAATATTGTGAAAACATTATTGTTATTTATCTTCCCCTAGCAGTAGGCAGCTGTTTACAGTAGCATAAGGGAAATAATCAATCTGGTGTTCCAGACAGCACAGCATAACCCTAATTAATCATACAAATTTCACTAGAGACTGAATTGAAACTCAAATAACATACAAGTACTTGTGAGACTATGGTTACGTAAGATAATGATTTAAATAATTTAGTTCTTTGGCAAGTTAGACCAATTGACTAGTTCTAATCTGTATGTTAGAAGTTTAATATAGCCTATCCTAGAGTAAAGACACAATTGTTTTTATAGTGGTGATGTGCTAAGAACAGAAATAATTTATTTTTATTGTTATGTGTCTAGCCCATTAGATAAAGAAAAATGTGTTCATTCAAGCAATCAACTGATCCCCAAATTTCACTAGCTAGTTTTGGTCAGTGGTACATTCATGACTTGGCAAAAACTGTACATCACATTAACCTATTTATTAGCAAACAATTAACCATGACTAGTGGATATGAGAGTTAGTACCTTAATTACCCAAACCATGACTATAGTAATTAACCCAGTCAGCAAACGGATATACATGACCTATTTGGTACTTGTACTCTAACTAAAAAAACAAGTGACCTAGAAGTGTAAATTAAAAATTTTTATCTTTCAAGCACCTCTGAATTAATGTACATACCAGGGTTTTCATGGACTTTTTTAAAAATAAAAATAAAAGATGAAACATTCATTTGGGGCTGCAGAAAGGTGGTCTTTAATTAGAGGGATACCTGAAATTGGTATTTTAACAATTTGAAATGTTTTCAAACATTGTCAGAATGGGATGCTAATGTTTGCAGACATTAGCACAAAATATTGAGATTTTTTCAAGCAGAGGATCTTCTACCTGCGACCTACTCAGACAGTGTGCGATCCAACCAATGAAAGTGCATTTTACTGTAAACAATTACTTAATATCTTACCGTTTCTCTCTGTCTCGACTCTTACTCCTACTTCTGGAGGCGTGCCTAAAAAAAAAGAAAATAATCAATATTAAAATTGTGTCCGAATGAGATGTATAAACAGTTGCAGTGTCAAACCAATAAATAGTAGAAATATCAGGTAGTTTTTGAAGGTAAAATTAGTTTTATGTGCTACATTTAATCTATATAGGTAGGAAACTAAGTGAAGTGTGCTGAGGGTCAAGGAAGAGGTTAAGATGGGGGTTACATCAATCATTGCATTTTGTTTTAAATGATATGTTTTAGCATCAGCCCGTTGGGGGGTAAACCTACCCCCTGAAACCTCTCACCTGCCACTGTCCATCAACACTGGAGCATGTTACCCACCTGACAGTACACGTTGATTGCTGCCGAATTGACGGCCACTTTATGACATCTTAATATAAGCCCACAGGCTGCCACCTAATTGACAGTTACATACATCATAATTAACTAGGTTCCATAACACCAACACATATAGTACACATAATTAACTTCGAGCCAACAATTAAATCATTCAATGTTATCAGTAAGCTGGAGATATGCAGCCGATGACCTACGTATTGCTAGGATGTCCTTATTATAGTGTATTCAGTACATTCCAAATAAGGATTTGTCTAAATATTAATGAGGATATTCACTGCATCACAGCAAGTCTCAGGAAACAGAGCATAGACATAGAATTAATATGTTTGATAATCAGTTTAATAATGAGTGTATTAATAATAAGTTTTCACTTTTTTAATGAATGTCAAGGAAATTACGCGCTTCATAAAAACTGTTGAAACATTTAGCATTTTACTGAGTGATAAATATTCCTAAATTTTACTTCCAAAAAATGGAGAAAATTGAACTTACCTCCTCCTGCTCGATTCCTCTTTCTTTACAAGACTTAACGAAGCTGCATCGCCCTAAGATGTCCAAAACAAACAGCAGAATGGTTGTCAAGGCAGGATCATAAACATGATCGTTTCACGGAGGAGAAAAAAAGGAAAAGAAAAAAACCACACAAAATGTCAATCTCAATGCTTACTGCCATCCCCTACTTAAAGTAGCTCACCTTCTCTTATAAAATGATGCAAATGTGTAATAAATTACTGGAAAGTGTTACTGTGTATCTTGAAAGCTGAGGAAAACAATGTGTACATCCTGAATGAAAATTGGTGAAAACACTCAATGTAAACAGGGGCGGATGCAGATAAAAACTGGGTAGGGCTGTGGCGAATATAGGGGGATACATGGGGGAGGATCAAACAAAAGCTTGTCCCTAGTCTCGTGACCTTCTCCACTCAAGCAGTTTAAAAATCACCCTAATTTGCATCCTAGCACCCCCTCACTTAATCATTCAGCCCCATCAGCTCCCCTATTTCAAGACTCCTATATACGCCACTGGGGTATAGCCCCTGAGATCCGCCCCTGGTAAGTAGGAATACTACAATTACTTTGAAAATACATTACTCACTCCAAACACTTGCTCATTAAATACTGACTATTACAAATAGGCTACAGTAACATCAAAGTAGTAGGTAAAAAACACAACTGTTCCCTCCACTGAAACATAGTTATCTAGATCCTGTTAGAAAGGGATATCTTGCCATTTCTCTAAATTATTACTGTCACTACTTGCAAAACAAATGATGAAAACATTTCAGCGTTATCACTTTACTTGCAAGGAATGCTGTAGGACATGTCATGTTAATTCCAAATGGCATACTGTACATGTCTTTTACATTGGCAGATTTCCATGCAACTTCTTCAGACAACAGTTTCCGGTTTAGTTTCCTAACAGTTCCTAATTCATCAACGCGAGACCATGTGACCCTGTTTAACCTCCCTCAAAAAACCCCTGCCCTGCCCCACAAATTTAAGACTCGAGTAGTTGTGAGGTTCAGCCGGATGTTAAGAAAACAGAAAAGCTGGTCCAAGCACCTTCTTCAATCCTCCGTTGCTTGCAATTGTCTCAAAGATCAACCCTACAGCAAGAGGGGAGTGGATAACTTTTAGTGAAAATCTTTAATATTAAACGTTGGTACAATTTTAACAGCAAATTATGCAACTTTATTGCAATGTTTAGGAGTATCTATATTTAGTCCATGCCAGCAAAAAATGAGTCTTTATGTTATGAAAATAACATTTATCCATCATGATACAATATGTTTTTTGTTTATTTTGTATCACATGATACAAGAACTTAAGGTAAACAGATGGTCCACAATAAATCTGTGTTTAAAAATGAATAATTATTTAAATGAACAGATTTATGTTGAACTGGGAATGCTAGTACGGTATTTTCAATTCTCTTCTGAATGTATGCAAGTTGTAGGAATCGGTTCACTGTTAATTTTCTGGTCAGCTAAAAATATATTTATTACTATATTACATATTTATTCCATGCCAGAACAAAATTAATTTTTGTTCAGAATTTTTGTTCAGGAAAATAACCTTTTTTTCATATGATGTGGTTGTTTGGAATATAAAATTTCTTTAGTGTATTATGAATAAATGTTTTATCAGATCATAAGACTAATAAATGACTCAAAATAAGTCTGTGCTTTAAAATAGTGAGAAACTGTTGGAATGAATATATTTGTGTTGACCTGAGAATGCTAACTGAAGAATTGTGATGATGGTGGTGATTTCAAATTTCTTTTGAATGTATGCAAGTTGTAGAAATTGGTTTCACTGTTAACCTTCTTGTCGGTTAAGAAACATGTCCAATGTTCAGCAGGACTAACAGAATGTAGGAGCAGAGAGCCGAGGTTAGTACCTCTTCATGCCAGCTACAGTTATCACCAATGTGGGTCTACAAGAAATGAAATTGGCAAAAATATCAATAAATGGCTCTGCGGATACTCAGCAGAAATGAACATACATTCCTGCTTATACTGTACATGTAAGCTAAGAATGACCTATATCGTCAGACAGTATGCTATGCACTACAAAATTATGAGCATTAACATACTTAGCTGTATTAAAGTGGGTTCAAAATTTTGTAGATATCACACTACAAAAAAGCTAACTTATAATAAATGGTCTTCAAGCATATCATTTCTTATGTAGACTACCAAGGAAATTATTATAAAAAGACTGCTAGTACTGTATGAAGTAATTGGAATAACCTTTGAAAATACTAATTTTTACCTTATTACAGTACAAACAATACCAATGGAATGAAAATTTGCTATTTTCATCGATCCTAGATCACTGGCTCATAAATTACCATTAATTTATTATGACCTCAATATTATTTATTATAATTTTCTTGTCCATAATTCTTTTCATTTGGATAATAATATAATCACTGAAATGATTTGCTCTATTATTAGTACAAAAAAAAAATCATTAATCATAGGACAGTGTTTCTAGTTCATTATTGTAAAATGCACTGAGGTCAATATGATGCACTATATAAATACATGATTAATATTATCATCATTATATCTTTCATTTGACGATACACATACAAACCACTGATAAAGACGCTTTTCCATTAAATATTCGTCTCGCTCCTACAATAAATTTCAAAAAAAAAAATTAATTTGATATACCTATTATATCAATAAAATTCCATATAAATTAACTACTTTTTGTTTACTGTTTTAGCTAAATGTTGTGACCAGCAGATTAAACAAACCATCCCTTTGGTGTTGAATTCTCCCTCTGCCGTTGTTGTACTGTTGACAGGATCCTATCCAATGATTAAACAAAACCCGCAATTTTTGTCAGAGCCACATTTCACAATAAAAATAATAAATGAATCTGTGTCCAAACAAAAGTATTTAATATCCTACAAGAATATTTTTGTCAAATTAATACACTACTAAATGTTTTGTGTTTCCAGTAAACATGAAAAGTTTTTCATTCGCAAAACCAATAAGTTGATATGAATTATATTTAATATAAAATTTATATGAATTACTTAATTCAGTGATTAGAAAAATACATTTTTTTAATGAAAATAATATTATGGTGCAGTAAAACACTGGCTAACTTACTATATCACCACTGTTCTTCAGACACTGTACACTTACTCTTCCATGGATAGACAGATGGAAGGATATATTATATATTTTCAAAATTACAAACTAACATTCAAATCATTGAAATACTGATGTTTGTGCATCTTTTTTGGCTATATTGAGGTTCTTTATTCATATTAATTTATTACTTCATTTGTGAAGTATACTTAGGAAGCTACAGTATTCTTTTGTTCATAAATGAAGTAATCTGCAATATTGTAAATTAATTCATAGTTCTTAAATCTATTACAATAGCATCTCATTAGTAACCTGACATTTAATTCCTTTTGAAATAACTAAAGTATGTTTAAATCTGCTTAGTCTGTATCAAGTTGATGACAATGCAGAAAAAGCCGTCTAAAACACAAACACAACACACCACAATTAACTTACATTTTTCTTGTATGGAGCTTCCAGCATAGCTTCAACATCAATGTCTTCTGCCATTTTGATTGAATTTGACAACTGCAGAGTAATAAAAATTTGATACTTAAGAAGAATAATAATATAACATAATTTAATATATCATTAGAAACATACTGTAATCCTGAATGTTAGTAGTACAGTAGTTCTAGCCTAGGTGAGACTTTTTTTATTCCTTGTTTCACAAACTTATTCTTTTAAAGATCGCCGGAGGCAGGCGAAAAAAAAAATTAATAAAATTTTGTTTTTTTCTTTAGCAAATAGTTTTGCCAAAAACATTCCGACGGATGAGAAAATAAAAATAAAATTTTATTGTTAAATGCAATCAGTGTAGGTAGTAATGGGATGATTTAAAAATATAGAAAGAAATATACATATCTTATTTTTGGAGACTTCAAGGGAGCGATGGGCGTAATATAAATAAAGAAAAACTTTCATTTACTTTTTTCTGAAATTTCAGGTTTCTCATGGTGGCAGCAATTGGTCAAATATTTTTATTTTTATTCAAAATCATCAACATTGGAGGGCAGCGGGTTCGTGAAACAAGATATAAAAAAAGCCAGGGGAGCTTGCATACCAACCGAAAAGGAGGGTGCCACAACCACTTCAAGACATGAGACAACTATTTTACTGAAAAGTCTTATGGACTTGAACTACCATTTACCAAAATTGCACTTTGCTCTCAAAAACGACGGGGAAAAGGCCAGTCAATAGTGCCAGAGAGTGAGCCCCCCGGGAAAAAAAGTCTCGCCCTCGCTAGGTTGTGTGGTTACATAGTACTGTATATAGGATACAGTAAGCCTAATATTTTGCAAATTTGTTTTAAAAAATTTTAAAACTGAAAAAATATTAATTAAAGCCTAGGCCTACACACCTTTGAAAAGCTGGCTCTGGAGGAAAAGTATTTTTTACTCTTAGGCCTAGTAATCAATATTAAAGAAGAGATTTTACAAATTTCACACTCTGCTCCGAATTTACTAAAATTAATTTTCAATTTGCCAAAATTTTATTTCAAAAATAGGCAGATCAGGTGCGATCCATGGACCGCGGGTAGGCCTAGCTTCTAGTAGGCCTAGGCTAGCCGAGGTCGAATATCTTTGTTTTAACCCTAAGCATAACTCATTGCAAAAGATATTCGAACTCCGCTGTGCACCCGCGGTCCATGCATCGCCCCTGATCCGACTATTTTACAAAAATTTAGTAACGGAGGCCTAGGCCTGGCCTAGGCAATCATACGTAGTGAACCAGATGCCAAGTAAAGACAACGCATGTTCGACTCCATTGTGTGTTTCGTTTTTGGAATGGAAGGAAACCATTTTTGTGCAACAGATTAACACCAGAATCACCAACTAACACTAGCTAACTAACACAAATATAAACATGAATCACTCCACAAACAATTCTCAACCTAATGTTTTAAATATCAATTCTGTTTCGAGCCAAAAAATACTATATTTACCGATGTATAATTTGTACTATTTTCGATTTCCTCGATCAATTAATTAGCTAGCCGTCTCTGCGTCCGTCGATCGTTTGCGATGTATGATGACGTCACGGTTAATCAAAATCATTGGTTGCCGAAATATCACTTAAATTTTTGCCTAATTATATTTTTGGTTAAGCAATCGTGTCCTATGTTAAAAAAAATATTGGTATTAAATCGTTGATAAAACTTGTGTAGCAATAATAATCATAATTTCAGAATAGTATTTATTATAATATTATTAATGATGTTATAATTCTAGACACATTCTTAATCAAAAAGCAGTATTTAATAATACTCAGAATAGAGTACAGTAGTACTTTAAATTGCTTATGTTGATTATGTTTTGAAATTAGTGCATTAAAAATGTTTGTCTAATTGTTATGTTACATAAATCAACCTATAATGTAGGTTATTTAATTACTTTATACATTTTGCAAAGTATATGAATGAATGAATAGATTTGTGCTTCATATGATGTTAACTGGTGAAGATAAGCCTCATAGTATCCATTGCCTTCACCCCCAATTTTTTCAAAAGTAAAAAAAAATGGAGTAGAAAGTGTGAGAGTGTCATTTCCAGTCATCTAGAGATGCCATAACCACACAATTTTCTTTTTTTGGGATGCTTCTCCATCTATGAAAATTCTCCGTGGGCCCCTCTATTACTAATTCCTGAATCTAGATCAAATCACACAATGACAGTTCGTTCCCCACTGTCTTCATCTTTCACAACTTTAATGTTAAATTTTCCATGCTGGCTGGGTGCAAGTGTGACAGACAGGTAGGTACACACTTTGGCAGTCTTCCTCTGCAATCTGGCTATGGCCCGTGCATTACAATTTCTTTTTATTCCGCCAATCACAGGTATTTTAATTCAAAACCAAAATACAGGTGTCTAAATCTAGTCACAGATAAATTAACAGGAGATAGAGGTCAGTAATTAGAATTCTGAAGATAGGTCAACAATAGAGTTATTTTTAATAAGTATTATAATATTGCCATGATGGTAACTATGCGAGTCAATACACTTGATCATCACAGTTAATCTTAACTTTATTTATTTATTGTAATCAAAAAATTTAAAAAAAAATTTCTGATCATTGATACCAAAGAAAGGGGAAAAATAAAACGATGGGTCACAGGTGTCTGTAGTCTCCTGCGAGTTTCAGGAGTCTTCGGGAAATTGGGAAGGCCTCCAGCCCTCCTGCAAGCAAGTAAAAATCTCTTGGCATCTCCAATAAATTCAGGATATTTGCATGGTTATTACTGGTATCACCATGTATTCGAGAAGATCAATTGCACCACCATTATAGACGAGCGCGCCAATTGAACCAGTGCCAATATTATGGCTATAGGTTGCAACGCTCCTGCCTAAACCACTTGGCCATTTGACTAGCCATAAAGAACAGTAGTCAGAGGAATGAATGATTCAATTAAGAGATTTGCTCAAATTGCCAACTTATATAATTTATTATTTTGTTTTGCACTAATTTATATTTATTGCTTTTCATTCAATAAAATGAATTATAATGAATGGGTTCTGTGTACTTTGACAATAAATTTTGTGTTATGGTAATCAATAATGGATGTAGTTAACATCTCTTGACAGCAGAACAAGAGTGATCGCTTACTGGTCCACGCGTTCCTTCACGCTATTAAGATAGAAATTTTTAAATAATTAGAAAGTTCATATGTACAAAAAAAATTATTATTTAGAATGTTAATTTCTACAAAATTAAAATATATTAAAATTGAAAAAAATAAAATTTCTTAAAATTGGAAAAAAAATTGAATACCAAGACGCGATTCGAACTCACAACCTTAAGTTCTTTAGAACACATCCTTAACCAACCGCGCCATCCAAGCAACGTGCCCTATTAGTGGTAATGGCAGTAATGTAGTCCTTGCTGAAACCCCTGTTTTGATTTGTAAGTATAGGGGAACCCTGGGGTCTAACTTAAAAAATGGCGATGAACGTTTGTTGGAAATCACCTCTAGTTTTATGTGTACAAAATTTCCTGCACGTCTGTTCAGAACTGGCGACGCTTTTAAGTTTTGGTAACAAGAACAAGAACAAGAATAGCAATGAGGCCCTGTGGTCCGATGTTAATAATTTTTCTCTTTCCACATGCAGCCTCACTTTCCTATTTTCAAAAATGTTGAATGATGCCACAACGAGAGGAAGTCTGACTGCAATTCACAATGGGATGATACACTTGAGGGGCAAGGACAATTATGGCATAAGCTTTTAAGGAAAAGACACTCCTCTCTCCAGATATACCTCACTGATAAAAAACTTTTGTAGCAGCTTGTCTACTGTATACTGTCTTCAGTCAATAGTTAATGATTTGAATGTCGGGGGCTTAAGCTGGTTTTGATCTGCGGGATGCGAAACTGCCTGGGGGAGGGGGGTTTGTAAAATTTTAGAATGAACTAAATCCCCATACCAATGAAAAAACTTAATGGTCAATTTTAGTTGTTTATTAGTGGAACCAATTTTGCTGTCACCCTCCACACAACCAGCCTAAGCCCATGAATTTCCATCATATACAACAGTAAAAACAAACACATATTTTTTGATATTATTTTATTTTTTAAGTACACTGTACAAGGATTAAAGTCAAATATATTCATTCACAAAATACAACATTTGTCTAGTTTGGTAAACTAGGCATAAAACACATTTGTCTTACATCTATTGACAAAACCAAGCTTATAATGTAAAGACACAACACAATAAATGTCCGTCTTGGTGGAGTCATTATTGTCCAAATCAGAAAAATCAACAACACAGTGAAATAACATAAGCTAACAAAATACATACTGTATTACTTAAAATATTTATCTGAACGTGTGCACATTTGCATTAAATATTAAATTTCAAGACTTGCTTTCCATTTGTCTGTCTGGAAATCACAACTTAAAATTAAATAAATAATACACAGTGTTTTGTTAGGAATAAGTTTCGAAGGTCAAGTTTGTACACTGCAGTGGTTTTACCTTAATTAGATACTTGTGGTATTATTACGTGTATTCATATTATATACAGTTTTCTTCATCAGGCCAAGTAAAAAAGAAGATTAGTTTCTCATCTGAACGTTTTTGAAAAAGGGACAGAAGACGCTTTTTGCCAAAGTGGTCTAGGGCGAGATACTAATTTTTTTTTTTATTTGCCTTTTGACGCCACTATTCACAATATATGACTAACATGTGGCGGCTATTTTAAACAAAATGAGTCATGTTGCACTTTTTCTCTAATTGAGACAATAGCAAAAATGAATTAAGACAAAAATGTGTTATAATTTTATAAACTATTAATATGTACTGGTATTAGCCACATTCTGTGTTCGTTAAAACATGATATTTGAAGCTTTTAAATACTATACCCCAATCATGCCGTCATTTCATATTTCTATATGCTGATGTTTTTAAGGTCATATCTTCTAAAATATCATTTAAATATCCAAATAAAAGTATAAATTATGTACTAAATTATATTGGAAATGTAACATTGTTGGTCCCTAGTACAACAAGACTCATTTTGTAAGAGACACAGGTAGGGAGGGGGAAGTGTAGGGGAAGGGGGTCACACATACTAAATGCATTCACTCACCCAATACATATTAATCAATCAATCAATACTTATCAATAAATATTTCAATTATTCTAATCGGCACAAAATTTATCACACATTACATACAAACATTTTCAGTTTTTTTTAACTCACCTTTCTCTGATATGGTATATTTACATAAGTAGGGCTACACATTAAAGACAATCTGTGGTTCATCCCGAAAAAAATCTTTTAAAAATTCAATTAAAATATTGAAATACTTATTAAGAGGATCAAATAAGTTAATAATGTCCAATGACACGCCAATCAGAACAATTCAGGTTTTTTTTGTCGTTTATAGACATCTTACAAGGAAGAAAATTTAAGCTAAGCTTACATTGCCCTTGCGGCTCGACTCAATTGACCTTTGGCAACTGGCCGACAAATGCACTCGCGTCTGTTTACAGCGAAGCAACTGACAAGCAATTGCACTGGTCATGTGACAGTAGTAACCAGTAGGTCTAACTCTCGCTGTTAACTGTGCAAGCTGCACGCACTAACAACGTACTGTATCTAATTATGATAGCATTGGATGGCAACTAGTTGTAAGCACAGTCAGCAACTAGACGCTTACAATTCTGCATATGCATATTTGCAGAGTCATGGGTGGAAGTCAATTGAATACTACCTCCAAAAAGTTGAGTCTATTAGCAAGGGCAACATAAGTACAGTACCAGCTAATTTACAAGCCAATGCGAAGAATATAGGAATGATATTAATTTAAGGAAAATATTATATCAATTTAATTTTTGACCGAAAGGTAATATTTACTTAAACATACAACATAAGTAATTCAAATATTTTTAGTTAATGACAGTATATACTTAATGAAATATAACTATTACTATTGACCTCTGCTCCAGAGCTCATTATGTGTAAATTTGTTGAAACAGTCTTCAATTACACCCACCCAGTTCAACATCTATCAATTCACCCAACAGCAAAAAATATACAGTAACCATTTGTAAAGTACAGTAGAAGTATTGACATAACACCCTGAGTAGGCAGAAATGGAAGTGTTGTTAGTCACTGCAAGAATATCCATAGAATAGATCCAATCAAATCAGTATGTTATTTCTATAATACTGTATTAATGTTGTATTTACCCAGACCACACCAAAGATTGGATCCAACTATTATGTCAATTTTACATATCTATTGTATCAAGCAGGGCCATATCTTAGAATGGATCCACTGAATGTATATGTTAGTATATCAAATGTTGTACTGTAATATACTCGACCATAACCTAGAATAGATCATAGAAAGGATCCTATAACATCACACAGTAGGCACACAACAATCAGGTATGTCTAGATATAAACAAGGCTACATTCTGCTATGCTTGCACACATTACACCCAATCACAGGACAGAAATCTAAGGATGTTTGGCAAGCATAGAATGAATGGACAATCATCAAAGCGATGTCGTCATTATGCACGACAGCCATTTCTAATACTGATAATTCTTCAAGTACCAAGATAGTACATAGTGAAAACCGACGGCCAATAAATTCGTACGTCAGGCAGGTTGATAATGTCAACAATTGGGATACTGTATATGCCAAACTGTCAGTTCATGGGTAAATACAACCTACTGAAAAAACACCCACAAGTGAAACAGTAAAACTAGTGCACACGTTTTACCATTTTAATAGACAGGAACATTACCTGGTTGACAAAAAATGATTATAACATTCAGGAAAGAGTCATTTTTCTTTCTCACTCACTATTCAAACCACAAGATAACTGACAACTGATAACGTTAATGGCAGTCTTTGGTGGTATAGGGATCAATACGTTACGTTAAGAAAGCTTAGTGCAAGATATTTAATTGACACCATGAGGGGTATTGAGGTAATGCACCAACATCAACATATACAAATTCTACACATCTAATTTCATTTCACTCAACATGAAAGACTTTTTTATCCACGACACACCCCTGGAGAACAAACAAAGTTCACTGGTAACCAATGACAACAGTACCAAATGTATAAATAGAATCTAGAAGTCACCGAATAATGGGATTTTATCACAGCAAAGATTTTAGAGTGACTAATGAAAATTATGGTTTTATATATTTAAGTATTTTCTACAGTAAACTATTCATTTCATTTTTACAGTGCTCAATAACAAGACAGTACATGAATACTGGGTCCGAACCAGACACTTTTGAATATGAAGCATGTTACATTAAGGAAGTACCATAAATGTTCCAAAAAGCGCCTCTTTTAATAAGCACTGCATTGAAGCCCAAAAATGTGCAACAGTGCATTGCTTATTGGAGCATTTATGGTAGTACACAGACATTTGTACTAACTTGGTCATTTTTTTAAAATCCTATGTCATACTATCAGTTAAAGTTGAATAAAAAAAAATATTTTTGAAACATTTTTGTTATACAGACATGTTTTTTTTCAACACAATACAGATATCATGAGGTCCTAACGCTGGGCACAATGTCTTAAACATTTGTACATATAAAATGATATAAAAAAATAAAGAAAGGATGTACCGATTCCAGCTTTAAACAATGTGTTGGTGGATAGTCATGCAATGTTAACCAAGGTTTTTCTTACATATTGCAAACTGTACCTGCATATATACAATATATTTTTTATCTATGTTTCTACATTTAGTATACACACAAATTCATGCAAATCTGACTTCACCATCAATTTGATTGGCAAGAAATGTATTTATATACAAGATAAAATAAAATTATTAAAACAATTCAAACACATTTATTATTATTAATTTCAGGTGAAGGATTCGTAAGTGTTATTTTCACTAAACTAAGGGCCACACTTTGCAATAATCTGTTAAAAATAAACATTATACGGTGTCCAAATTCATCATTGCCCCTTCAATAAGTTTAATTTCAAAATGCTTGACATACACTGAAAAATTGCAACAACAAAAATTTCCTTTTTCAGTGTAAAAATAAATTTAGAATTTTTTTCAGGTGGTTAAAACATATTTGAGACTTACAAAGACTATAATTAAATACCAAAGTAATACTCACCTAAAATACAAACCAAGAGAAATAACTATATAAATTAACATGGATTAATTTCAGAAAATTGATGTTGTTATTCGAGAGTGTACCACTTGAGGTAATTAATATATGAAAAATGTTTGAGAAAGCAAAATAACACTACAAGTGTAGATAGTTTATTTACTACGTAAAATACTGTTATTTGGATGCTACACCATACCACAAACAAGAATTGAAACAATTTATCATACTAACACTATAGTTGCAGGGACCAGTGGTACTATGATCGAGGTGGTTTCTTAAACTAAATTAGGAATGCTGGGGGTGATAGAGTATGCCTAATTAAAGTACAGATGACACAGATCCTGATTTAATATAAGGTTGCTAGGGGTGGGGGGGGGGAGGTCTCAGTTTGATACAGTACCACCTATATTAAAGTATGGGTGCTGAAGGCATCCACGCAAGACATCCAAAGCTAAGCCTGGTTTCAGTTGTATAGCTGTAGTGACTTCCTTCCAAAATCAGCACCCCCATTTCAAAATGTCTCCCAGCAGCGATAGCTTCAAGCACTTTAGAATAATCTGCAACAGTTACTCTCCACACGGGATGGTGTCTTGTTTGGCACAGGGCCTTCATCGTCTACATCATCAAAATTTCTAATCCTGTTTCTTTTTTTCTTGAAATCCAATTTCCATTGGTTTCCATTGCCATTTAGATCTATGTTCAATTTGTCAATGTAAAGTGTAGTGTCCCGTGAATTCTTTTCTATCTCCGAATCAGTCAGTGAGTTGTTCTTCTCAGATTCTGACGGAATTATGTACAGATTGCTGTCAGATTTGGTCATGCTATTTTTAGACCAGACCTTATGTAACTCTGTGGCTTGATCATCGGAATCGCTTGGTGTGGTATTATTAGGATCAATGGCGTATTTGCTTATACTGTAAGAGCTTGATGAATGCGATGAGTTTACACTTAGGTTGCTCTGCTTTAAGCTGTCTCTAAGTTCGTTGTTCCGCTTCTGCTCGTAATTTCCAGAGGCACTATTAGAATTATTACTACTATTGCTATCATTTTTATACCCCCCTCTAGTGCCACTGTTGTTAGCCTTCCCACCAGGCCCACTCATTCCTTGTTTACTGTTGTTACTACCACTGCCACTACCCCCACCGGGGGGTCCATCTTTGCTGCCTCTGCGTTTGCCACGGCTTGGGATATCAAACTTATCGGATCTTCGTCTTGTGTCAGAATCTTCATCACTTGCATCTGATGAACTATAGCCCCCTCGACTGGAGTTGTTTTTCTTCACTTTCGCTCGCTTGAATTGCGGTGCTTTGTTCTTCACAGTGATTGTCTGACGGCCATGAATGCTCCGTGAATTTGATAATTTTTCGTCTTTCAAATCTCCATATTCATCCTCAGATTCTCCTGCGAATGAAGCAAATTATTTTTTATTTTATAAAATAATCACTGACTGAAAGAACTTTACTCCAAATTTTTATGTAGTAAACAATAAAAAAAAAACATTAAAATATCTCATTGATTGAAAGCAAGTGGGTGTAATAGCAAAAATATCTTGTCTTGTTATTTTCCTGAAAACGTGACTGCTTGTTATTTTTAACAATTTTTTTCACATCACCCTTGAGTACATAATGGCTATAGTTAAACGGATTGTGTGTCAATTGCCATATACTGAATGTTAGATTGTTAGCCAACAGCGTTGCATCCAAAAATAACCTAAATTCAGTGCTACTGATGTAATAGAAAAGGGCAGAGATAAATATTGGCCCTGAAGGAGATTTTACCTTCAGACATACAACACTACAACACACAAAAGGTTAATGAGTATTGTAGCTTGTTACTTTAGCTGAAATCGGAATACTTGTACTGAGATTGGTTGAAATTTTGTGAATGTCTAGATATTTATTAATACCTCAATACAATACTACCCAATTAAAAAAAATTATATCTAATTTTTATTTATTATTACACTTTGAATTCATACTTATTTTATTTATAATACTATACATTGCAACTAAGCTTCATTCAAAGCCAGCACCTGATGATTGAGGTACCCCTCATGAATAGAGGGCTAATCCTCCAAATAATACCGTTTTTATGGGCTAGTAAATTTATGTGTTATGGGTGATCTGCACATACAACGAACATGATTCAAAAATTTTTAAAAATTGTATGTGTTGCGCATATAAAACCCCCGGTTTTTTCATTGTAGTTTCCTATTTTAAGTCTTGTCTTATTCACAAGAATATACGTTATTGTACACAATCCCAACACGCTATGTACTTTAGTATTACCGATCACTGAATCAAACAACCACTAAACATTATACTCAGCTCTCTAGGGGATAATACAATACCATTAGTCTGAGCATAAGCATTAAAACCTTCCAGCCTATAATTCTTTGTACTTCATTCAAAGAACCTTAAAAAAACTAATAGTTAATAGTTCACCACACCTAGGGCTGCACTATTTCCTATTATTGCCAGTGTTGTTGTTGATGCCTGTTGATTCTAATTAATTTTTCTTCATTAGCTGCTAATTCCAAGGCCCTGCTTCAACAGCTTGGATAAGCTTTTTAATATTAAACTGTATGGTAGATAATCTTAAATTTCATATGGTTTTTGTATTTATTGTGTTGATTTTGGCAGACAAAATAGGAAATATTATTTTCCTTGTTATGAGCAAGAATTAAAAAAAAAATAACAAGACAAATTATTTACAATCTTGAGAAATTTTAAGAGCATTTTTGGTTTTTGCATTTATATTGTTGATTTTGGTAGACAAAATAGGAAATATATTATTCTTGTTACAAATTATGAAATAAAAAAATACAGACAATTTTTTTTTATAATCTTGAGAAACTGTAAGAGCATATTTTGATATTATTACCTTCCTCTTCAGTGATTTGGTTTAAAGTGGTCGGGGTAGTACGTCGTTGTTGGAAGGTAGTGCGATTACTTGTATTAGTTTGTTTCCTACTTGCAGCCTTTGATCCACTAGGGGTACCAGTCAGATCCATATCTTCAAATAGAAGATGGTGTTCCTCCTCTTCTTCCTTAAAATACAAGCAAAATACTTTTACATCGGGGCATTGGTCCCATGTACATAATACATTAAGGTTATATGCATTAAAAAGAATTCTTTTACAGAAGAGTAGGGGATTGTCTCCCGACAATCAATTATATGATATATAATATAATATATATATTATTATATATTATAATATTATTTTATTATATGTCTATGTTGAGTTAAGCCCTGTTTTCACCGATAGCTTCTGGCGATGCTGATTAGTCATTAGAATGGAGGAGCCTTCCCGATATGCATAGGAAAGACCTACACAGTAAAACACTGTATCAATTTTATGGAAGTCAGGCTTTAGTCCCTTGCTATGCTACTTGCTTGTGTCCTTAGGCAAGGCACTTTATCTACAGTTGTCTCTCTTAACCCAGGAGTACATGTGGGTAACTGGTAGGCTCAAACACAAAACACGCCGATTATAGCTGCAACATTATAGAATTCTCCATACGGAGCTGAGTATGTGTTCTATATGTGCTTGATCTAATAACTGGGGGTAATAATGTGAAGCGCCTGGAGGCCTTGTTGGCATTAAGCGCTAAGTAAGTCTAACAAATTATTTTTTATATATTCACTATTTGCAATCCTTGGCCTACACAGTTTGAACACTGTATGTAATCAAATAAAATCAATCAAGTCAGAATATGATAATTAATTATAAAAAGGATTTTTTTTTTTAAAGAAATTTAATTTGATTTTGCAACACAAGCAATTGAGAGCTTTCACTATCCAATGAAACATTCTACAAACAAGACATTAATATTCATTTGAATATTGCTAACGGAAACATGTTAGGTCAGGAAAAGTACAATTTTGATTGAGTGGGAGTCAACCACAGATGAAGGTCAAGGGTGTCCAAAAGGATATGGAAGAGAAAAAATACAGATGAAAAAAATTGCTGGTATTTTGTACTAGTAGCAATGTAAACTTTTATTGAGATTTAACGCAACAACCTACAAACCACCATTACGATTAATCTTCTCACAATGGTATATTTAAATAAAAATTAAACACAAAATTTCATAATAAAAACAATTTTTTTAAGTAAATATAATATTATTAATAAAAATAACTGAATCTTACTTCTAGGCTCTCAATTCCTTCCTTTACAATACTCCAGTTATGTCTAGGTTGAATGGACAGGTGTTCCCGTTCAGGTAAATGGCGACGGGGACTGCTGCCGAGGGCTGAATCTTCGTGCGGTAAAGACTCTGTGCTCTTTTGTCTTTCAAGGGGTGGTTTTTGTCGATCTTCAATAGCTCTGGGTTGGCTCGAAATTTTCCCTTGATCCTCTCCATTCAATCTAAGAAGGATTGATGTTTGAAATATATTTACGTAACACAAATGATGACTATTGACAATTTCTGTGTAACAAATCATTTTCCTATGAGGATCAATGTAAAAAATCTACATATTGATGGTAATGGCGCATAATACATGGTCTCTATGCGCTGATGTTCACAAAACAAAAAACACAAAAACCTAGACTACCAAGGAACTCAGAAATCAATAGAAAAGACTACCGCAGAGAAACCATCCATTGCATCGTTTTCTCAAAATTTAAGACCACTGATAGGTAGATCTCACTCTGATGGTAGAGTATTAAAAAATATGGTATGGTATGAACATTTCTTAGATATTTGCTAGTTTAGTCTTATTTATATATAATTAGCCTGAGCTAGAGAATTTACGTAAATCTATACTGGTATAATTAACATTGTAACATGCATACTAAGGAAGAATCAATAATTTAGTAACATTTTTTGATGTAAGTTAATTTGAATCAGATTGATTGAAAACTCAGAAAGGTCATGTATTGGGATGGGAGGAAATTAGTTACTGAAGAAAGTAATTATAAGAAGAATAGAAGGAAAGAGAACTGAAATCAAAAGAAGGAAGATAATTATGCAGAGGTTAATAAGAAAGCACAGCTGATAGATTAATGGAAAAACTGCAGAGTCACATACTAATAAACGGACTTGCGAATACGCAGATTGCTAACGATGACCCTTCACCCTTCATAGAGTATCTTGCTTTCAAAATCATTTTAAAATGTTCAAAATAATATCTTATCTTACCAATTACTGTTTTTTAATTATTAATAGAGGTCTCTCTCAAATTAAAGCCAGGATACGAAGGAAAAAAAATGTTGGATATGTTTTACAACTGAAGACAAAAAAAAAGACAAAACCTTGGGAATTGTTAATGAGTTGAATATTTCCCCTTTTCCCCTATTTTTTAAATATTTAAAAATCTGTATCTCATTAACCATTCCAGTGTCATTCGTCAAACATAACTTTTGTGTCTTAGAAAAATAAGTTGTATAACATATCAACAAATATTTTCCTTTGGATTCTGGCTTCAAAGACCCTTTCAATGTGAAGACCACCTCCAATTAAAGACCGCCTTTCTACAGCCCCAATTGAATGCCTATTTTATATCTTTTTTAAATATTTTTTCTAATTAAAGCCCAAAGCAGGAGAAAAACCTGGGCATTATTACTATTATCAGGGTTGTTAGCTGAAGAAAACTAAGAGTAAGTGAAAAAGTAGATTTTAAGGATGGAAAAGTGGGAGAAGCCCATGAAATTAGCTTTAGACTTGGTGGAAAACTTCAAGGCCAACCTCCACCCACCATAACTATAGTACATCCTTGTTTTATGTATTATTACTGTAATTAAACTCACAGTTGATTGTGACCAACATACTTTGAAGCTTATCAGCTGAGAATAATGTGTAAAAAAAGCCCCACCTACACACATTGCACACTGCAATTTTCACATTTAATTTTTAAAAAAACATTAAATGATGACAAATAACATTAGCAATACCTAGACTTTTGACAGGCAGGTGAACTTGCAGCTTTTTTCTTTGACAGATTCTTCTTTAACTTGCGTTCCGCTAGCAGGAAATATGTAGCAGTGATGTGATCATAGGAGTCACTTTCAAGAGAGCTGTACAGGATATAAGCAGAGTGTTCAGTAATTAGAAATCACATGTCTACAAAATTTGAAAGTGCCTTACTGTAGGTACAGAAATAATTATTTTCAAATTGCAAGTAGGAAGTATGGAACACTCTAGAATCTACTGAAAAAAAACCATGCAAAAGATGCATCTTAATCAGGGGAACAAGCAAAATGATTTTTTTCAAGGCTATGAGTAGCTGCCAATAAAATCAACTGGATCTCAATTTGCAGGGCATCAAGTTGGTTTCTTGGCCCTTTTTAGCTGTAGAGCTGGTGGCGTATTACGAGATGTTATAATTTTTCACTTCCTTTGATGAGTTAAAGCTACCCTATTTCAGCCCTGAATACAATACAGTAACTACAATAAGAGATGGTACAGTAGTTATGGATGGAATACCAAATTTGCCTATCTATGCTTTTTTTTTTTATCAATAGTTTCATATTAGTGTATTCTGGACCTACTCTATTGTGTGATGCCACTTCATATATAATTTTTTATTTGATTTTTTTTTTAAATGTATAAAATTATTGAAGCAGAGTGTGGTGGTTGGTGATGCTTGATTTAATAGCCAAAATATATACAGTATGCTGCAAACCTATGACAACCTCATGGTACAACCCAAGCTAATGCTTACTTTTAAAAGGGTTTAATTTTGTATTATATAAAATTATTATTTGGATCTCATAAACATAAACCTTGATAATGGCATACTGTATTGCTAAGAATGTATTGTTACAAAAATGACTGGCAATGTCATTAATTCCATAACTTATCATCATCATCATCATCATCAACTTTGAATCTACAGTAATTATACACTAGAATAGAGCAAGCAACTAATTTCTGCACGAATATAATGTACACATTTGTCATACTGTAGTATTGTATAAGTATACTTTACAGGATCTATGTAATTATATGGCAATGAAAAAAAAACCCAAATATCGAAAGAAAAAGTAATATCAGATTATCAGTAGCATTCTCATAATCTTGACAAGTCCCAATTAATTTGTAATCCACTATTCATTTCTAATATTCATTTTTTAATGAAAATGAAAACATCCTACAGTAGGTCTCACTCCTTGATTGGCTTTAACAAACAACCTAATTTACATAATCACTGAGAATTAAGGTGTGGAACAGGACTATAAATAATGCCATATAAAGGTACTATACTATACAGCCCCATGTGCTTAATCTTGAGAAAAGCACACCTGGAAAAGAAGCCTCCTCACCCTATTCAGTTTGTAAATGTAATCCTTTTGGCTTCTAATCAAGATAACATAGGCTTTTTCGAGGTACAGTGCATCCTCCAAATCGAGACCCCTCTAAATCCGAGACCCTTGTAAGTTGAGACCACTTTTCTAAAGACCCAAATAACAATCTTCAACCTTTTAACACAAAACTAGCCCTCTAACGGAGACCAACTCTGAGATCACACCAAATGTTCAGGTCCCTAAAGGCAGTCTCGAATTGGAAGACGAACTGTACTGTAGTACTATTTACACATTCAGACTGACGTTATCTTTGATTGCGTGTCAGTATAAATCATCGCTCACATCACGAACTAACACAATCAAAGTAGATTGTGTTAGTTCGTGAAATCAAGAAAGCGCGTCAAAATACGCGCTGTTGTTGTTAAGGACTTTTTGTGTGGTAAAGAATACAAAATTGCTTGACAACCAATACACGCTCGTTTTGACGCGCTACTGTGATTTCAGGAACTAACACAATTTACTTTGATTGTGTTAGTTCGTGATATGAACAACGAAATATTAATATATTTTTCTACCGTGGTAAAAACTTTGAATTCCATTTTGAATAATGTATAGTACTGAAGTAGCAATTCCAAAATTTACAGCATTCATTTTGAAAAGAAGCCATCGTGAAAAGAGGCCTGTTTCAAAAAGAAGCGCATACAAGGGTCCTTAAAAAAACAAGAAGCCCAGGGCCTCTACTTGAGATTTGACGGTATATTTATATAACTTTTATCAACTATATTTTTGGATAAGGAATTTGAACTTTTGTAATAGTGATTAAGGGTTATCAATTTAAAAAAATCAATTTCACTAGAGCAAAGAAAAAATATTTAAAAAAAGAAAAAATAAAGATGACCCCCAGTTGCCACTTCCTCCCTAGTTGACTGTTTTGATATTATTTGTAGTGTTTTTGTTCTGGTAGGTATGAAAGATAGCAACACAAACAGCCCAAGACAGAAACAGATAGAGAAACATATCACTGGCTGCACCCCACCCTGTAGATGGTACTCAGTAAAGAAAGTAAAAAAAGAATATAGATAATTATACTTTAATGACAGTTGATTAAGTTTGCATTTCAAGCAATCATAAGGACGCTTATTTTTATGTTGTATTGTTGTTGTAATTTACCTGGTAATAAATAAATATTATTATATGATCATTGGAAAGAAAAACATCAAAATCACAAAAGACTAGACTTACGAAAATAATTACAAGACTATAAAAAAACAACTATCACAAAAACAAATCTTTTGGTTGACTAATGTTTATGAAAAGGATTACGATGATTGCTTACTTTGTTATAGTGAATTCATCAGCGACGTTTCCGCAAATCATAGATTCGATTATGGCCGAATGCAGTCCAACAGATATATCCTGCTTAGTAATGAGCGGTTCAACTGCAATGGGTACTTGATTCATCTTGAGCCAAGGATGATTTTCAATCGTCTTTAAATCCAAACGTTTCTCGGGTTCGCGTACCAGTAACTGAGATATCAAACTGAAAGACGATAAGAATCAATCACATTTATTAAAGTATTTATACAGTACATGACACAACATATTACATGTAGTGATATTCTCTTGTTCCAAAACAGAACAACGTAACTTAACTAAATTATAAAAGCAGCTACGTTGTTTTGCCATGGGATGGCCGTATTGGTAGTCTATGAGTGGAAACTCACCTGGATAAATTATTACCCGCCTTCCCCGCTAACTAAATATCAATTTTTTGCGAGGAGTGACTGATTCGGCTCGTCTTTGCCACATATATAAAGTATAGTAAAAATTTAACATGGATAATGAGCAGTTTATTGGTAACTGCCTTCTGATCCCAGTAATCTAAAACCGTGGCACTCACTGCCTCATAGGACCGTCGGCCGACGTACCCAACCCCAGTCCCTGTTAGCGTCAGACAATGCGACACAATCTGCTAATTGTCGGTAGCATCCATTGTGTGCACGTAGTGGAGTTGCTTTTTCCATGAACTCACGTCACCCGACGACTGTCATGCGCTGTGAGTGCCTGGTTTAAGCTGCACTGCACTTGAGTGCACAAACCTCACCACTCTCTATTTTAGGAGAGAAGCCCTTATCATCAATTTTGGGAAGAAGATTTTGGAATCTGACATCTATAGGTACAGTATATCCTTCCCAATTACCGTGTTGTTACAAGAGAGGTTAGATCTATTTCCCTAAATAAGCCCCCACCCCCTTGATATCCCTTTTGGCAGGACTAACCGTTTTAGAAATTCTCCGGTTCTTACTATTTGTAAAATTCTAAATAGGTATAGGTAAACACATTGCTAATTACGTTAAATTTCAGTGCAATAGTTGATCTCAATCTCGTATATGTGTTTTTTGGTGGTTGTGGTTTTTGTGTTTTTGTGATGCTAAAGTTTTTTGCTTGTTTTGTTTTGTGGTTTTGTTTAATTTAAGTTCCTTTGCTGGTGTCTTGTATCTGCGTTTTTTTTTTTTGTTTTTTTTTCCCTTTTTGTGTGTGTAAAAAATGTTTTTTTTCAATAATTTTTGCTTTAGTTTAATTGGATTGTGAATTTGATAGATTTCTTTTTTTTTATTTTGCTACCTTTGGTGTAATATATATATATTTTTTTGTAAACCAACGATTTCAGCTACGGGCTGCCTGTTTTGGTGTTATATTTTTATATATATAAATAAATAAATAAATAAAAATAAATCCTGCCAACTCCCTGATTTTTCGGGGAAGAATATCAGATTCTTAGCCTCATAATGAGCCTTTCAGATTAATTACATCCTGTAAATGTAGAGTTACTAGTTAACGTTACTGACATCCTGCTCTTATATAAACATTCACTTATAAGACAAAATACTAATGTTGCTTATAAATTGTCTTCATATTATGTTTATCTTATGTTTGAAGTCCTCTTTCCTCATTGCTTTGTTTCCTCTGTTCTGTAGGATATGATTAGCCCACAAATCAGCATTTTGGGGTTTTGAAATTTGTCAGAATATTACTGTCACTCTATATTTTAATAGAATGTTTAATGCCACAGTTTTATATACAGTACTTAAATTAATTGCTATGTCATACCAAATAAATCCCTCCTGATGCAGAATACAATCTGATTTCTTTTATTATGTCAAATTTATAAAACATTGAGGGGGAATTTATTCGAGGGAGGTGGTTATTCAAGGGAGGCGTTTATTTTTTTTTTTGGGTGTAAAATGAACATGTAATACTCAAATAAACACCCCTTAATTTCACAGTAAATGTGGAAGTACAACACTATTGACCCAAACAGGTTACAACTACTGGAGCAGAACATTAATAGAATGAGTTGAGAATGATGTTGATTCAACTATATTTGTTTACAATCATTGAGGGGGCGTATTTTCGAGGCAAAAGTATTGGCCAGGGGCATGGATTCGAGGGAGGAATTATGCAAATAAAAACAGTAGTATTTTTGTCTTCTTCATTTAAAGATGTTAATTCCTCAAAGATTTTCAATCTGGAGCCTTAATTCTCAGTAAACAAGTTCCTTTGTATTAATAAAGCTTAAATTGTTTTCTTTGAAATCTAGGACTGAACAGTATGCACCTGGATTCTGAAGCTATGATTACACTCCATTCATCATCATCAGCATGTTAAAACGCAACAATAAACATCTTTAGGAGAACTCTTCTATTTTATGAGAAGTGGACCACTATTTATTACACTGGTTCGTAGTCAGGCATACTCAACTGCTTTCATACTGGGCAGTATTATTATATTAAATTAATGTGAGTGATGATTTTTTTCTATCCCACAGTGATTGAAATTGTGTAATTAAAATAGTGAATAAAAACTTTAAGACAGCATCGAGGGAAAACAGTTAAGAAATCATTCACCCCCCATATTGTTATAAATAAAATGTGTTCGATAAGGCAGCTGCCCACCAGGTCACAATTGTGGGAATACTAATTCATTCTATTGCACCTCTCAAATGAAAAAGAATGTTATGCACTGCATGCTGGGAGGGTTATCCTAGTAGATACTGTCCCTGACTACTTTTTTTATAATGCCACTTCTCCAAGATTGGCAGGTCAACCGTAGCATAATATTGGCTTGACCGAGCAATAAGTCTGTGGGAACAGTCACTGGAATGGTATCATAAGGTTGACCGACCAATTTTAACCGACCAATTTTAACCCACCATTTCTGGTTCATGATCATGATGTCCAACTGTTGGTGAAGCGCTGTAGAGTATGTATTTATAGCGCAGACATGGACAACAATGCATTGTAAAATAAAACCATAGCAACAAAACCATAAACTGTGCTCGAGGTCACCATGCTGCGTGAATGAGTTGAACCCACCATTATCTTGGGATCAACCAGGCAACATTTAAACAACAAGGTTTGAACAACATTTTAGTTATTTCACCCCATCATTATCCTAGGATGGATTAGTCATGACAAAAAATCTACTATATTCAAATTTGGACCTCAAGACGATGGGAGTGTGACGCTTTACCATCAAGCCATTATTAAACAGATAGAACTCCCATGATATTTACAGTATTACACACTGGCATCGCGAGCACCTTCGCTGCATCCATTACCTATATTACTTTCAATTGATGAACAATTACAATTACTGTATTAGCCTGAGTTCCAATATATAATAATACAGGCCATCTAGCATAAGCTTAATAATTGTCTTTGCCCACTCGTCCTACTGTACATCATTTTCATTTTAGGCCCTTTTTATTTAGGCAGGACTATTTTTTAGCCATGCCTAACTAGTCAACGCAAGTGGCTCATTTTCTGTACACGTTTGTGGCTCTGAAAATGTCAGCATTGTGATTGGTTAAAATCATTTATTTCAGTCCGCCCATTTATTCAAATACGGAATATAAGATTACGTCATTCTTTTGGCATCCGGATACCTGCATTCAGTGTTTTACAAGTCCCTTATTCCATCTCTAAATTTACTTGCTCGTTGGTGGTGATGTCCAGAATAAGAAAAAAGAATTATAAGGGACTAAGTCTATTACCGTACTGTACCTGAAAGGAATTTTTGAACAAGAAAATACTTTGTCTTCAAAGTATCATAATCAAACTATGCTTCTAAATACCTTTGATTATAACTAAAAATTTTGTTAACATAATTATACTGCTTTGGATGAAAACCGGTTAAAATCGCAATAGTGAGGATGCTTGAGGACGCTCACCTTTGTGCATACATTAGTATCAGTACGGTCCTAACTGTATAAATACAGCTACTGCGATTTGATATTCAAATGTCATACCATTTATGGTTGACACTATAAGAACATAAGAAGGAGGCAGGCTTTTACATGTAATATGTAATCAAAATTCTTGTAGCATTTTTGTGGTTAAATATATTAAAAACAACAATCTTGTATTTTCTTCTTTATGTGTTTATACTAGCATTCACATGGTTGTAGGCTGTAGAAAACTAAGGGTGGGTGATACATTTTAAGGTTGGGTAGGTGATAACAATGTTAAACTCTAAATAATAAGAAGGGATTTTAAGGATGAAAAAAATGGGTTTTTAATAAGGGTGGGTGGAGGGCCATGAAATTAGCTTTAAACTGGGTGGAAAACTTCAAGGCTGGGTGGTGCCGCCCACCTCCACCCACCATAAGTACATCCCTGCAATCACTCCAGTCTCCGGTGTGTAGTGAAGATTTCCCTTTAAAGTAAAGTGTCAGTTACTCTGCTAATGGCAGATACAGTATTATAGTAGCATTAGAAAGGCCCACTGAAGAAATGAATGACCTGGGCATAGCTGGGACCTACAGTACTGTATACTGTACTCCAGAATGTGTGACAGCTCCTCCCGTTTTCCAGCTCGCTGTGTTTGAGCATTTCGTTCCCTATATGTTGGAAAACACTTGCAGACTGCACGACTGGTGTCCATGTCTTGGTGCTCTCGATCGCTCAAGCGATCTCTGGCCACAACATGTTGAGATATAACATTTAGCACCCTCTACTGTGTGTTGAAATTTTCATGCGTATACAGTAAATAATGTACAAGAACAGCATGCTTATAAAACAGACTCCAAAATGATCTGTATTTACAGGGTACGTGTGCCAAGTTTCTTTGCAATAATCCCTTCAGCAGTTTCAGAGCCTTTACAGATACTGTGTGAATTTTTTTTTTTTTAAATTCCAATTCCAGTAACTGTAAAACAATATTACTTTCTTCAGCAATTTCGATGTTTTATACTCTCTCCTCGTTGCCTGTAAATGTCATAACCCAAAAGATTTATGCATTTAGAGATTGATGCTAGGCATACAGAATAGTAGAAGAATACATTTTCATGTTTAAATCTTGCTGGGTTGACATTTAACATACTGTTTATATGTCTGTACAACATGATCTAATTAAACGGGACAATACTGTCTAGGTGAAATTAGTTGTACTGTAATCTATAGTACTGACATTTTGTCAGGAATAAGCATTTAAGCAGTAATAACTGCTGCAAGAAGTTGCATGATGGGAACTTGATGAATAAGTAGCAATAATTACAATTAATTAAAACATATATCATTCCTCACTTGACATACAGTAATTCTGTCTCATAAAAGCTGCCAATATCTCTCATGCATTAAACATAATTCAAATTCAATTTGTAGTAAATTAAAACAGGGGGAAGAGATCCAACAAGTCAATCTTGTGGTCCAAGCAATGTGGCCAGCTACTGTACTGTAAGGCTACCAGTCTCAAGTCTAGAGTAAAACTCCTAATATGGTTTAAGTGTTGGGGGAGGGGGTGATTTTATGGTCTTTGGACACAAAAAAAATTTTCTTAACAATATACTATAATTAGGCTGCTGGTAACAAACCGCATTTTTAGTTGCATCAGCAAATTAATCATTTTAGTTCTATTACGTGACAAAGTGTATCCGAAGTGAGTAGGATATCATGCTTGTCAACACAAAGAATTTTTTTTCCCTACTCCCCGCTGCTGTAGTTTACTGCCTACTTGCAAATGCAAGGCGATGAGAAAAAAAAATTCTCACCCAAATTGCAACATTACAAAAACTTTTCAGTCTATAGAGTTGTAGACTGTAGAATATAAATAGTTCCTTTTTCCTCATTTTTCCTATTGGCTTGTGCAGATAAGATTAGATTCAATGTCATCTGATTAACAACTTTATCTGAAGAAAAAAACTAATGGCCAAAAAAGGTGACATTCCATGTTTTTCAAAAAGGTTGAACAAGAAACTATACTGTACATATTTTTGTGATTGGGTCTAATTAATTTTAATTTAGAATTTTGCAGTTTGATAGGTCATCACTTATAGTTGTACCATTGTCATAAAGTGGACTCCATGAAATTAACATTAACAAGCAAGCCAGCCTGCATTTGGTGTTCAAATGAAAAATTATTGTTAATAGCAACCCCAACTACTTACTGTATTCACGACATTAAATTGATGATACATTTATGATGTATTAAGATTTGCTGCTAAAAAAATTAAGAATTTTTTGACATGAATAGCATCATAATGTTTGTTAATAATATGTTTTTCATACAGTATCCATTTTTTGGGCTAATGTACCGCCCATATTTTCATAAGCCAAAAACAATAAGAAAATCGCAACCTTTCATGTATGTTTTATTGCTTTTCAGTTTAATCTCTAAAATGAAAATTATGGAAATGTGGCACAGCAGTTTGACTTTGGCCTTTCAATTGAGTGCTTCCAAGTTTGAGTCCAATACTGAGTAATTGCTTGTAAACTTGCAGAAACTATTTTTCTGCAGTATTGCATGCTTCACTCTACACTTGGGTGTATAAATGGGTACCTGGCAACATGTGAATAATTTTGTCTGGAACTGAATTACGTATTGAACAAAAATTTTCTCTAGGGATCAAAAGTGGTTGAACATTGTGCGTGATTAATTATGTATCCAATGACATCTTGGGAAGACAGTTTTGAAACATAACAAAATAGTGGTTATAAATGACTAGATTAAAAATATGATTGGTCCTAGATTTCAGCCTGTTTGTGGATAGTGCCATTTGCATTACAATTCAATTAAGGTATTTCTTTACATCTTGAATTTAAGTGTATGTGCATGTATTATATAATTATATAAATTAAACTACTGTATAGTACTAAATTTTTTAATTTATTTTTAATTTTTTTAATTTTATTTTATTTATTTATTTAGGCACACAACACATGCACCAAGAATTGTCAATAGTGAATATCTCTGTTCTACTTGTAAGTGACAATCGCTTTCTCAAGACAATGCAACACACAATGCTTTATCCAATGTGTGTAATATGTTAAGGCTGTCAGTTTGTGGGACACTAGTGATACAGTATCCCATGGGTGAACAAACTTGTCTTGTTTGTAAATTATGATAATTGTATATAACTCTAGTCTCCAAGGTTCATAAAGGTGGCACCATACGATCAGCTGGATAGAGCGATGTTTTAAAAAGCTAATGTATTTTCTTACCTTCTACAGGAGTCAGATATATGGTCTGGAAATCTATACTTGCAGTCCATAATCATTGTTAATGTTTCGCTGTCATTGGTTTCGTTGAAAGGAGGTTCACCACAGACAAGCATATATAGCAACACACCAAGGCTCCATACATCTAAGAATAAAAACAGATTAAAAACATTAGAAGGTTCTCAACAATATTAAGAATATTCCTTTGGAAAAAAAGCAATTCATACAAATTTTAAGTGATTATTATTATTATTATTTTTGTTACAATAAATAACTAATTGTTATTAGTAAAGTACAATAAATAACTAATTGTATCATCATTTTTTGACAAGGAACTAACCTGTACCCTTTAGGCATGAGTGATTTGACACTGCTAGCTATCAATTCAAGGGTTACAATAGCAATGGATTTTTTAAAGCTACAGGATGAAATTTCAGCTAAGAAAATGCTTATTACTCTTCGTACAGCCAGAAAACACTGACAGATATTCTGGTGTACGCCTATTTACCCACCCTCTCCCTGAACAAATCAGACAAAGTTTGGTGCAGATGAGAACCAGAAAATAGTTCAGCCTGTAGCCTTTAATAAGCTTGCATGTAGCAACTGAATTTATTAACACTGCCTATTGATACTGTACTTATTTAATATCAATTTAATAATAATCAATGTCAGATATTGTAAATCAGTGAATATTATATTAGTATACAGTAGTATTATCAGTACCATTATGATTATGTACAGTACTATTCCATTATTCTTTGAGGGATGTTCTCTCACATCGAGTGAAATGGAAATACTACAGGCATAGTACGATAATAAAATAAACAACGATAACAATAACAATAATAATACAGTATTTGGTATTATAAAGCACTCTAAAAATTTTAAAGAGTTTCACATTATTAATGATTAATAACACGATTTAAAAAAATTCAAAAGATGACATCTTAAAAACATATAAATGTATGTATCTAATAGTTGGTGAGAAAAACATTTTCTCTTTAAAATTTCAAATGAAAGCTAATTTACACAGTACTACAATGTAAGCAAATAAAAAAGGTATTATTTTTTTAATTAGTTGTTTGCTCAACAAAAGACGTCAGAGTATATCCTTAATGTCCTGGTCAATTACCGATATTATATAATGTATAATCTTTTCATATACAAGTAAGTCCTTGGCATACATCTTACTTAATGTGTCTGACAATTGATACTTTTGCGATTTGACTTAAAATAGCTAAGCTCTATTGAAAAGTTTAAAATAATAGAACTGAATATTTCAAATAACAAATTTTTGAGATTATGTAATATCCTACAGTAGATAATCACGCTTAATTGTTACTGTTTAAAAACATCAGGATCATGTGGACATTGCCAAAAAGAACAATATAATTTTTTTACTGTATTATGTACAATTAATAGTTTCTGAGGCCTAATGACTTATGTACAGACAATTTGGTCATAAAAATTCAAACTACAGTGAGTTATCTTAATTTATCAATTGAATGTTGATGCTGTTGCTATCTGACGTAAAATCAGGAACAAGTCGAAGAAACAAAATTAATCAGATCTTGAAATGCTCATATAAAAGGAACTAAAACATGCCAAAAATAAAAACTTCCAGATACAGATCACCTTAACTATGGAATAGTCTATCAAATGAAACAGTTAACATTAGTTGTTAATCGGTTTACCAAGACAATGACTAAAAAAGTACACAAGAAATCGGTTTTGGCCTGCTTATCATGAATTGATGCCGTACCAAAGAACGGTCCTGTTTATATTGCCAAAGGAAATTGTTCTTTGAAAGAACGTTTTTTTAGAAACCGTTTTACTTAGCTAGGAGAAATACACCCATTTACGGTAATTTTTTTTTTTTTTAATGATCAACTGATATGTAATGTACCTTATCATTTACTTAAATTAGTAGTACAGTTTATTTTTTTTAAAATTATTATCAATATTAATTACAGTACAAAAAAAATTAAAATTATACAATACCGTATTAAAAATACTACAAAATTTACTATTTTAATCAATATCAAGTATCATGTGTATGACAGGTTCTCAATGCTGCGAAATTTATTACACAGTAATTAATTACAAATTATTAAATTAATAATATATATAATAAACAATTAAATTACACAAGAAAAATTAATGATATAATATATCAACATGGGTCCAATAACAACAATCCAGTCAGCAATAGAATAAAGCTTACTGCTGTATATATGGGAAGCTGCAAGTGCTGACAATATACAGTATATGCTAGCCGTGTATAAATTATTCGGTAATTCATTGTTGTACTAAATCTATGCACAAGTATCAAGCTCTTTGCCATGGCTATGCTAGTCTGCATGTATCTTTCCAAGTAATTATTTGCCAGTCATGTACAGTAGTCTACTGTACTCTATGTTAAATATGTTAAACATATTTACAAATGAGGCTCAGGAAAGAGTTGCGAGAAACTGTAGCAGACATCTTATACAGTATTTAGAGAAACTGGATATATATTTAAACATTACAAACCTATGTTTTATATGAACTGCAAATAATAGTTAATACATTGATAATTTACCATAAATTAGTACTACAGTAAAACATGGAAAAATATACATTTAACAGTAAAAAGATTCTTAAAATAATATTAACTTAGTTACAATCACTTGATCATATCATAAAACATCCATCTCAACTATCCACTGCAATATACAGGCCTTGTAACATTGTCCTAAATAAATTTCATTCGTGCAGACATTTTGACAAATGTCAGTTTTTCCAACACCAATCATGGTTAATACTAAGCTATGACTTGCGTTATAATGTACTTGATATCTTTATAATATAGTCTATTCCACTTTCTTTATACAGGCTCTTAATATAAAACAAATCTAACTGTACACTGAAGTTACTGTAGTTGATCACTAAATCTATTGGTGCAATGAAATAAATGTTTTTTTCCTACACATTAAATATCTCTAAAACTGCTATTTGATCCTTCAAAAATCTTCCTCATTTTTTTAGGCTTGATGACAGATATATTAAGAAAAAAAAGGTCAAATAAATATGGAATTTCCTGTAGACAAGTTTACTAATTAAAATATTTAAATACTTTTTGATTATCTAGTTCAAGTGTAGAATGATTTTTATGTTGCTCTGGTATACGTGACAGATTGTGTACAATGAGGAAGTAACTAACAATCTACAGTACTTTATGCTTTCCTATTTTTGCTTCTCAGATAGAAATTACTAATACATTTATGTACAAGATATTAAGAAACATTTATAGAATCAGACATACAGATTATATATAATTAGTCAGTAGACATCCACTACAGGTATATCTAATTATTTAAATTACTATATTAATCATATCACAACATCAAGCTTAAATTAAACATCTCTTATTAAAAATACACATTTTCCATGTGTGTTGTTGCATGTAATGCAATACTGAACATTTTGATATAAAAAATGTGTTAACACATGGTATTTTTGTATCGATATCGATTTGTAGAAATTTGATGTACTGTACTGCTTGTTTATTAGATTTTAGTTACTGAACTACTGTATAATTATGGTAATAATGTACTGTACTTCGCAATTCAGACTCTGGCTTCTACTAACAGATCATACAGTAGCTGTAAACTATGATAATGTGCACGAAAGGCGGCCACAAGGAGACCCCAGGAAAGATGGATTGACTATATAAAAAGAAATGACTGCAAAATTAGATCATTGCATAGATGCATTAAGAACTGACTATGCAAGACAAGATTGTGAACTGGATGAACCAGATAAGCCAAGGCTTTGTTTGGTAAACCTGCAGTATAGTACAGTATTGTTCAGCCACTAATATTAATATTTTAAATAAACCAAAATTATATTGTATTCCTGAATAGCGTACTCACAGCTGCCATAAAAAATATTAAAATTTTATCATGCTCACCACCAATGAATCGTTTCTTCTTGACAATGAAATAAATTCAAAGTATTTATCACCAATTACTATTAAATAGTTTATGCACTTATCAATTGCAGTCCCAGAAACAGGCCTAGTTGGGACTTAGCCGGAGATGTAATTTAGGAAACAGACTTACATGCATGTAAAAGTCCTGGTGACCTCCCGGCAATGCTGGGCATCGCTTATATTCTCGGCTAAGTCCCCACCACTAACCGCTGAGGAATATTTCGTAGTCCAGATAAAATTTCCCGCTAATAAACGATTGGATGGTAAGGCCTACTATAGCAAACATGCAGAGCGAGACATGAAAACAATTGGAGGTCTAGCTTACAGTATGCCTGAATCAGAGAAGCATGTGACAGCTACTGTACATTAGGCAGGCTAGCTAGGCCAAGGAGATAAGCTTGCTTGATGGAAGCACTACAGTAGGTATGTGTATCATTAGGCAGATTTCCATAGAAGTTTGGAAAAGTGCAAAAAAAAGAAGTGTATTGATTGATCATAGAAAAAGAAATTTGAATGATTGATTTAACTGATTGATACAGTAGTTCATTCAGTATCAAAAAAGAAAATTAATAAAGTAGTAGAAACAGATTGCTTTGCCTTGCCTAATTGGCTCACTGGTGTAATTTTTGAAGCAAACTGAGTCAAATACGTGGTTCACAATTGTCACGCTATGCACTTACATCACCTCAATCCTCGTTGTGTTGTCTGTGTGTGGACGTTCAAATTTTATTATGTAATTTATACCTTGATCATTGTACAAAATAGGCTATAAAAAATGAAACCATGATAGTAGGCCTAGAGTACCGTAGACAATTTTTTAATTACCAAAACACAAAGCATTTGTTGAATGCCTAGGCCTAGTGTAGGCTAGGTAGGACCAGACCATTTTTAATAGAACTAGGCATACACCTGAAACCCCGGCTACTCTAACATGTAAAATTTACAAGCGCAGTACTAAAGTTTGATAACCAAGATAATCTAATATTAACAAACCCTCGCCTTGTTGCGCCATATTTATAAATATTTAAAAAATAATAGCCTGTGGTCGATCCACTTCATCCGCCAAACGAGGCCTCGCGTGGCAAGCCCATCAATCGGGCAAGTTTGCACGCTGATTGAACAATACACTTGAGTCGGCTCTGTCAGTTGCGGCCGAAAGATACATAACATTCTAAAATCTGTATCTTACTTCCGATCAGCATAATGTGTGAAAATCTTAAGTAAATCAGTGCAGTATTTTTCGAGTTATGCGCCCGGAAGGACACAAACAGACAGATACAGTACGCACTATTCCAATACTGTACCCTTCACCTCTCCTTCAGAGGTTAGAATGATGATGCTAAACTAATCATTTTTAACTTTCAGCATATATTTAGGTCAAGATATTATTAAAGGGTGGTGGATATTCTAATAATAATTTTAAAAAACCAAATTAAGTAGTTTATTCATACAGCAGAAATGAATAATGCTGGTTAATGATTTCAACGTTTTTCATGTTTTTATATTGATAATGCAGTAGATAAACAATATTTGATTTGATGTGTACTTACTAACAGTAAGCCTACAGTACGTGTACATTGCAAATTGTTATCAGTAGAATCTGTCTACAAATTTAAATCACTGACGATGTTAAAATCTACATTGACTCTAATAATAAATCACAGAATTACTGTATAATGTAGTCTGTAGACATTTTTCTGTACAAATACTAGTCACATGAAGAACACAGCAAATGAACTGAAACCTTAGTAATTTTTAGTTACTGGTAAGTTTATACTTGCAAAGTACTTTCTAAAATATCTTTATACTTCTGTCTGAAGATGCAGTAAAAAAAAAAAGGTTAATGAACTAGAATTACTAATATTACTTCCATGTATAGTACTTTAATAAACCAAGAACTATAAAATATTTGCTGTTAGCTCATTCTGGTTTAAATTATATGAATAAAGATGTTAAATAAAACAGGTGATCATCTGTGTCATTGGTTGTTTTTTTTTACACTATTTTTTTAGTGAAAACAATATGCATCTGGGATTTTCCAATGTTTTTAATATATGATTCAGGACAGCATAATGTGGCCTATAAATTACTGTAATACTGATTTTGGTTACAGTAGTTCTATTTCTTGGTACTGTAGACTGCAATGAATGATCAAAATATCTACATACAAAGTTTCAAATGTAAAAACTTAAATTGACTACTTCCACAAGATTGGGATTTTCCCATTATTTTGAAAGTACAGCCCACTGTACAAGGATCTAGAGTTTGATCATGTGCACTGTATTTTGATCATGTGTAAAATTCTTTTTCTATGATGGTAAACTATAATTATGTCTGTCACATGGCAAGAGGTTCTGTTGTGCAATCATATTCTTCAGGACATACGGGAATATCTAGGTCTTTTAAAAAACGATCTTAATTTGCATTGCATCTTTTCTCGGCCATTACTGTATGTATGTATTTTTGTGTGATCTTTTATTATTGATAATACCATTTGGTGGATTTATCACTATTAAAAACCTTTAGGCACTTACAGATATTGAAAAGGAACGAAATCAAAGTAAAAACAACAAAATGTAACATGGACAAACCAGCCAAAACAACCCAAAATCCACTCTGGTGAATTACCAGACTCCTACTCAAACAATGAAAATTGATGTACAGTATTATATTATATGAAAACAATTAAATAATACCTGAATAGTTTGTAAAGCTTTTGCTTAATTTTACTTTTGATATGGAAGTTCTTATAAATTGGATGGGTTGAAGATCAGAAGGTGGTCAGACAAATGATTTTCCAGCCTACACTTATATTTCAAAATACAATACAAGTGATTTCAAATGTAATAAAATTATAATACACACGTAACCACACTGGCAGGAAATCCTTCATTAATTATTATCAGTCATTTTCACTATGTTGATTGCATGATTTCTATGGTATCATTCATTTAAATATTAATTTCTTTTTGTAATATTAAAGACTTAACTACAGGTTACTTAAACTTAACTTCCAGTACTTAAAATCCTAAACAATGATGTTTAGAATGTACAATAAATAGTAACAGTAATAGCCTAAATAGTAACAGATTACCAAGTTATATTTTTAATGTAAAAACATTTTGTTTGTTTTTTTACTCGTATTTTTGATGTTCTTATTTTGTAAAAATGTGACTGATTTTTTTTGTTTTGTCTTCGTATTTGGATGTTGTAAACTTTTATATTGATTTTTTTTTTTGATGTCTATTTATATTTTGATTATATTTGAGTTTGGTTTTTAATTAATGTTTCCTTCTGTATTTTCTTTATTTTGTTTCTTAGCTGAATTCGTACTCCGAGCTGAATTCGTACTCCGATTCAGCTCCTTGGTCTGCTATTCTGCTTATTGAATAAAAGAATTTGAATTTGTATGTTGTATTTGTTCCTACTTTTCCTGTTGAATTTAAAATGAAAAACAATAGTCAATAAGTGTGGATTAGTCATGGCCTAGTAACAATAAGTAAAAATTCATTATCTGAAAAAGAGGTTTAGTACATCTGCAAATTCTGTACAAACAATTAACACATATAAATTATACTGTTCATCTTTTTTGCCAATAATTTAAACTCATTATAACCATCAATTTTCAGGATTATGACTGCTTACGCTTTCAGTAGCTCCTCCTATCATCAATAATATTTTCATCCACTGAGACTTGTTTATTCTACACTAGGGTAATTATACAGTTTACAATAACTGAAATCTGAGAGTAAACCTAGCCTACAATATTGCATGAATTGTTTATTAAATATCCTTCCATTTTTTTTGTCAACAAATTAAAAAAATACAACAAACAATAAAAAATTACACAGACAACAAAAATCAGATACGAAATAAACAAAAAGCAAAATTAATTTCTGTATGCATGAAAGTTTCTCTGCTGATAATGCAGTGTCGTAACATATTGTGTGCTTTCTTTTTACACATTAGCAAAATACATTATACCTACCTACAGCAGGGGCATCGTAAGAATCACCTAGTAAAATTTCCGGTGCAGAATATGCAAGACTGCCACAACTTGTTTCAAGTTTTTGTCCTGGATTGTAGCAGTTGCTGAATCCAAAATCAGTTAGTTTTACAACTCCTTGATCCTTAAAGAATATCACATTTTCAGGCTTTAAATCTCTATGTACAACATGAAGCTTGTGACAATATGACACAGCCTGTACAATCTGTATAAAATATATTCTTGCAAAGTCTTCTCCTAACCCATTTTCATGCTGCATTATATAATCATACATGTCACCGCCATCTCCAAGTTCAAGAATCAAGTAAAGTTTTGTTTGGGTGTCAATAACTTCATATAATCTCACAACATTGGGGTGCTGCACAAGTTTCATACATGTCACTTCCTGTAGAAGGTGTGCTCTAGAAATTTCATCTAGCTTAGTCTTATCAATAACTTTTACGGCCACCTTTTCGTCAGTAAATATATGACGGGCTAACTTGACAACAGCAAAATGACCCTTGCCTAACGTTTCTTGCAAATCATAGAGACCGGTCATTTTGCTGTCAGATGTACTTCTGCTAGACCCCTTGAGGTGGGTCATCATAAATCCTCCGATACCTGCTTTTGAAGGGAAGAGATCATATTTACCAAACGTCGGAATTGTTCCTGGGATATATAACTTCTGTGCTGGCTATCATATTTTCTAAAATATCATATCTATCCAATAATTCTGTCAAACAATTAGCATCCAAATTCAACGAAAGCCGGTGAAGCTTCCTACTCAGAACTCTAGCAGGGTAGGCGAGCGTGGACTACGAGCCAGAGCACACAGGCAGTTGGCTGGGAGGGAATACTCGATCGTTCATCATCCTTTTATCAATAATGTACATGCGCAGTATAGGAAAACTATATGTCTTAACATATGAAAGACCAATGCTGATTAGTCAAATATTTTTTTAGACTGCCGTATTAGCCATTAAGAGAGCTCGTAATACAGCTTGATGTCTCAGCATTGTATTTTTATTGTACAGTTTTTGTCGCCGAGCACCGCCACAGAATTTACCCACACCACAGATCGAATAAATCTTATTTTTCCTATGCCATTACGATGCTCTCTTATAATATAACCATTGAAACATACATCAACATAATTCAACCTACTCTTTATTTAGCTTTCTATTTCCATGGCTGTACCTTCGAGGGCGCATTCAAATCCATTAGAAAATTATACAGTTATAAGTTAAATATTGAATATTATTATTATTATTATTATTATTATTATTAAACGAAGACTCTGAAAGGTAAAATTTTCGCTATTATTATTATTATTATTATTATTATTATTATTATTATTATTATTATTAATATAATAATATACATGATAATAATGAATAATGATAATGATAGTGAAAATGATTATGATAATGAAAATAATAATAATAATAATAATAATAATAATAATAATAATATTAATAATAATAAATATATAAAAATAATAATAATAATTAATAAATAAATTGAGACTGAGTATTATATACCATAATTATTATTAAACCATAATGGCTTTAAGTATATACAACCATATTTTCTAATTTTTGATTTGGACGACGACCATCTCGATTATGATGTTAATTTTGATGATTAATGATCATGATAATGATGATGGTGTGATAAGCTGAGTTCGGATACAATATTGTAAATTAAAGATTCGCGAATTTGATGGGCGGAGATCATGGGGAGTGGGGATAGACCCCCCCCCCAACACATATTTTTAAGGGTTGGTCCCCTCATCGACCGCAATGTAATTCCATAAGTCAAGAAGACGGGCCTGAAAATTGTTGAAATAACATAAGACTCAGGTTTTAACGAGAGACCGCAGTACAGCTAAGAGTACGGTACATCTTATCTTATAGCAAGATACCGGTATCTCTGACCAAATACCTATAATACACTCTCAACTAATACGCGTGCCTTTAATTTGAGTTTTGAGAAAAAGCGTGATAATTAGTTTTAGACACATGAAGTAGGTAAAGTATAGTAAATTGTAGGCCCCTACATCAAAGACAATGCTTTATGGTACATCACACCCATTATTTGATTTCTATGATCGCTGATAAAGAACACGAGTTTGTTGGCGCTTTTTGGCTGTAATAATGAGTATTAATGGTGGTGTGATGATGATAAATTTACTCATGAGTGTTCCGGTCATGTACTTTCCCGAATGAAATGTTGTTGTCCCCCACCACCTCCACCTTTCCAAATAGATCTGTCCCCTTGGCATTTCAGAAAATTCAAATTATTTATGCCGATACTACATATTGTATGGTTTAATGTACGTGAGGATGTGGGAGAAGCACACTCCTCCAAGAAGAAGCTCCCCTCCCCCATCACAACCCCGCTGGGCCAAAAAAAAAAAGGG
>NW_022755469.1:869720-892024 GCF_011630105.1 Anneissia japonica | reverse complement strand
GGTTTTAACGAGAGACCGTAGTACAGCTAAGGGTACGGTTCATCTTATCTTATAGCAAGATACCGGTATCTCTGACCAAATACCTATAATACACTCTCAACTAATACGCGTGCCTTTAATTTGAGTTTTGAGAAAAAGCGTGATAATTAGTTTTAGACACATGAAGTAGGTAAAGTATAGTAAATTGTAGGCCCCTACATCAAAGACAATGCTTTATGGTACATCACACCCATTATTTGATTTCTATGATCGCTGATAAAGAACACGAGTTTGTTGGCGCTTTTTGGCTGTAATAATGAGTATTAATGGTGGTGTGATGATGATAAATTTACTCATGAGTGTTCCGGTCATGTACTTTCCCGAATGAAATGTTGTTGTCCCCCACCACCTCCACCTTTCCAAATAGATCTGTCCCCTTGGCATTTCAGAAAATTCAAATTATTTATGCCGATACTACATATTGTATGGTTTGATGTACGTGAGGATGTGGGAGAAGCACACTCCTCCAAGAAGAAGCTCCCCTCCCCCATCACAACCCCGCTGGGCCAAAAAAAAAAAAAGGTGGGGGGGGGGGGGGAAAGGCCAATAGGCTCACGTAGTTAAAAATCATCTCATGACCTTATTTGGCTACATTGCAACCCCCAACACTGGACCACTTTACAAATTGTGTTTTTTTTTTTTTTTCATTTTGAGATTATTTTAATTTTTTGTCATAAAACTTGCAAATGTGTATGCAGTGTTAACCCCTCTCCATTCCCTAGTACTGTGCTCTCTACTGCAGATGGTTTGAAAATGGATACAGTAACCCATCAACTAATTAAAATAATGTATCTCCATGGGGTGACTCATCATAGTGGCATTTTGAATAATCAAAACACTCAAGTTTGCCCCTCCTTGCGAATGTGTTTCGGCGGCCTAATGTACTTCATAAATTCACCGGCACCCAATGAATATTAAAATATGTAAATACCGATTTAAAAAATAGCAAATTTAGTTGTATATTTTCTTTACAAAAATTATCACATCTAGCCTAATGAATCGCTGTGCAACAGCTTCACAACCAGAGTAGCCACAAAACCGTACCCATACACTACATGCGCGTAACAATATTATAATGTTGTGATGTGGTCACTAGGTTACCGCCGAAGAAGGCAGGCAGCAAACACAAGAGAGGCTACTTGGCAACAGATATTCGCAAAGGGTGGTAGTGTATTGTAGTGCGTATTGGAAATCAGCATTTTATTTCTAATTTTACCTAAAATATAAGCAAAATATGTTCAAAAACACGTTTCAGAGTGGATTTTTATCCATATTGTACAGTATAGGTAGTAAACCTTTGCAGATATGGGACAAAAAGGTGAGTATTTAATGTTTTTATATGTGTGTGTAGGCTAGGCTACCCAATCGGATTCGTTGTGCGTATGGATGTAACCTAGGTAGGCACGGCAGGCATTGTGTTTGTTGCACATGGTGGGCCTCCCTTGCTTGCATCCATGCATAGGTGATAATGCCTAGGGAGTAGCATAGGTTCATCAATGATCCTTTCCCATTTAGCTCTTGCATACAATATATGTTTGTGTTAATAACATGTATTATTACTTACATTAATTTATTTAGGTATGCTTTTTAATTAGCCTATCCTAGCCTAAAATAGGGCTAGGCTAGAGTAGAGAGGCCGTCTAGCCTAGGTCTAGGCCTAAGTAAAGTAGGGTTTTTAATATTCAAACATGGGTTGAATTTGAATGTAGGTTTAGGCCTAATTGGGAAGGATTTATTAATTAGGCCTAAATTTTAAAATCTGTCTTTTTCATCCATCATGGCATTCATTATATACCTTGATTAATTGATATTATATATTATAGTACTACTAAAAGTAATTATTACAAATGTTATTAATAAATTTAGAAGAGGTCTAGGCATAGCCTAGGCCTAGATGGCTGTGTATGTAGTTAGAGGTTTGTAAAGAAAGGAATGATTAATTACATTCATTATATTAAACATCATCGTTGCTTGCAATTAAATTGAAATTGCATTTTTGTTATTTTTTTTTCCTACTTTGTTGGGTTCAATATGAGATTGAATATTGAAAACCATTTCAGTACAAATTCAGAGAAAAATAGAGAAGATATTTTTGTTTATTTTTAATATTACTTTAAATGATTTAATAAGTGCCTCTTGAATACTGATGGTACTGCACCAAGACAATCCAATCCATTCTTATATAATTCATTGTAATGGCAATACACAATAGTTTCAGATCCAAGACAATAAATATTGATTAAAAGTTGCCGTTACAAAATTTTTAAAAATCCTTTGTTACTTTGTTTTATACTAGGTGAGAAATGGTCATATCAAGAGGATAACAGACAATGACATCCAGTCACTAGTATTAGAAATTGTTGGTACAAATGTAAGGTATGTGAACTTTTACATTTTAGCAATTAATTTTCAAATAAATTGAGGTGTGTACTGCTAAACTATACAATGACTTTGTTATTAATAATATCGAACAGGTGCAAAAATATTAAGTGTAAATTTCACCAGTTCTATCTTGAATTTGCCTATCCTTAGGGTTAGAGTACGCCCCTACTAATCATCACAAAAATGAATATGAATTCTACCAGCTGTACATAGGACAGTCCTGCACCATCATGTATCTAAAGTAAATTAGCCATCAAATTAGCAAAAAAAATTGTGAAGAATTTCTATTTTTTGTTTTACAGCACAACATATATTACCTGTCCAGCAGACACAAAGAAGACACTTGGCATCAAACTCCCTTTTCTTGTTATGATAATCAAAAATATGAAGAAATACTTTACCTTTGAAGTTCAAGTTCTTGATGATAAGAATGTACGGCGACGGTTCAGGGCCAGCAACTACCAGAGTACAACAAGAGTAAAACCATTCATATGTACAATGCCCATGAGACTAGATGATGGCTGGAACCAGATTCAAGTAAGTTTAAACTCGTGTATTAACAGGGGCGGATCTAGAGATGTACAAAAGGGGGGCCCGAAAGCGGGGCCGATCGAGGTAATACTATCCAAGGGGGTCTGGGCGCAAAAAATAACCTCTAAGGCGTTTTGGGCAATCAATTTTTTTTCCCTCCTTTTTTTTTTTTTTTTTAACCTACCAAAAGGGGTCCTCCCCAAGTCCACCCCAGATTTAGAAAATGCAACAATAAGTAAAAAATCTTTCCTCCACTAGTTTATGTCCAAAATTCTGTAGAGAATTATTCATCTAAAACTCATTCAGTCTGGTGAACTGAATGTTCAAAACATAATGTGCTGTCCAAGGCTACACAATGCATTCTTGCGTCAGTTATAAAATGTCCGTTTGTGTATATTTTTTTAATTTATCAGAATTATATTTAAGAATTATAAGTAACCACTTCATTGCTTTTTAAAAATTATATCAAATATATCAAAGTAAGTGTAATTATGATTCTGTTGATATATGTTAACAGTTGGATTTCTTATATTTCAGTTCAACTTGTCAGATTTTACGAGGCGTGCATATGGAACAAACTACATCGAGACACTCAGAGTTCAAATTCATGCTAACTGCCGTATCCGACGCGTGTACTTTTCAGATCGTCTATATTCGGAGGATGAATTACCAGCAGAGTTTAAATTGTACTTGCCAGTGCAAAACAAATCAAAGCCATAGAGGGAGGAATAAAAACAAACTCACAAAAGACTATCTTAAAGTTCAGGAAAAAGCAACATTTTTATCATCTCTGCAATTGTTGAAATTTTATGCCAATATTATTATCAAAAGTTTTCTAAATTTGTTCTATTAAAGTTGAAATGATGAATGAATCTACAGAAATGTTTGCATCGTTAATGTGAAATAGAACAATTTTAATGCATGGCAACTTCTTGTTTACATATTGGATGACTATCATTAGTACTTGCATCAGAGGACGAGGTTAAAGAAAAATAATTTAATAATAATAAAGTGTATTATATAACCAGCAGTTGCTTGTCCCTTGAGGATAGCTAAGAGTGCAGCATCACTAATCATCACGTAAATTCTGTGTGAACATATAGGTGTATTTTACCAGGTTATACCAGTTAAACACTAATTTTCAAGATACTGATTGTTTTTGAAATCATAAAATTATATCCTATTACATAGTTATGCAAATAATGAGTATTTATATGAGTGCAATGTGAAGAATATTTTCTTGAATTGAAAGGTGGACTGTTCCCTTCAATGAGGTGAACCCTCCTTGAATGGAACGTTTTTCGCCAAATGAAAGTACAGTATTTGGAATGATTATTCTTTCCATTGCACAAGTACAAAAAACCATTCATTTTTTGTTATCAAATACACCTAGAGAAGATTCTTGTCAAATGAAATTTTAAAACAAATTATAGTTAATTAGATGAAAACATCGTATTTTACAACGAATGGGTTGAGATGTGCAATGGGACAAACCAGAGGGATCTAAAGAAATAGAACTAAGAATGATGCAAATAAACAAAATCGATTATTTTGCTATGAAATTGTGTAAATGTCATGATGTTAAATCCATCAATCAAATTACAAGGATCTATTTAGGTGTGTTGTAGAATGTCAATAATATGCTGGACTTGCATAGCGCAGACTCAACAGTGTTCCATAATGTTGCAGTCTCAGTTGACAGTAGAACATTGAAGTGACCACTACCCTGATCGAACCCTGGAACTTTTGATTAAAAGCCCGATGCTTTACTGCTGCACTGCATTTTTTCAGGTGGTACCTTGAGGTTGTTTCAACGTCAGGCGCAATAAATCTCATATTATTTTCGATTAAAGCAAATATATAACACTATTGTTCCTTGAAGAGAAGTTATACAATGCATTCCAAAGTAGTTTATTCAGTTGAGAGTAAAATGTAATTAATAAAATAATTCACCTAGGCTAAAATTGCTTTAACAGGAATTCATTAGCATTATTGAGATTATTACCTCTCTGGCTATACATAACCTCGTAGCCTATACATGTTGTTACTTATCTGTACATATTATATTTATAAAACCTAATGTTTTATACCTTCAAAAAACTGAATGTTTGTTATTTGTATAAAAATAAGAGAAAATTTCAGGAACTGGAAAACATTTAAATATCCAAAGCAAATCAAATTCTTTTTCTAATTAGCTTATACTTTGGTGTTAATAGTAATTATATATCTCTGCGATCTAGACATACCTTAATTTATATATGATCTGAATTGCAAAATGTTCATGTTGTTTAATGTTCCATTTAATGATAGACATATACATTTCAGAACTTAATTGTTGCAGCTATTTCAGTTTCAATAATAAATTGGTTGATGGTGCATCCATTAATCATAATTGTATATAAAAATAAAACGTGTCTGTCCATTTTGTCTGTCTGCAAAGAAACTTAAACCTATTCTAATATTATAAAACTTGGATTTGTAAAAGCTGTTTCTAAGTTCCACTGCTAGTTTGATACCTGAGAAGATTAATAGATGTAAGTGTAGATTGATCTGCATTGATTTTAGCTGGTTCAAAGTACAGCTGTACTGCACATCGTCCGTGGGCTTCTCCTAAGCCCCGCCCCTTGGATATTGTTGCCAAGGTCCCACAAAACAATAGCGTAAATACATGTAACACCGTGTGTTTATGGGACAACTGATTGATCGCCGCTCTTCCTACTACAAAATGTTAATTGGCGCCACCACTCGGTAATAACTATTAAGAAAGTTCAAGTTTATTAATAATATTTGCATAAATGGTATCTAACAACGAGCAATAGACTGCGTGTTTTACAAAGGTAAAAACAATTCCATTAAATAATAAATTTGCAAAACAGATAAAGAAAAATCAATCTGATGTCAGGAATAGGAGGATATGAATCAGTGAGTGTGTGTTCAGTAGTTGGTGTGGAGAGAGGCAGCTGAGCGAAAAATGATTGATTTGGATGATAACTACACATTTTACCCCTGTTCTACAAAACTGAGATCTTCCCACACATTATCTGATCATAATCAATTGACTATGATGATCCATCTCCCTGGGGGTTACTATGGCAAATTCAATGTCCACTGGCCTAACTTAGATGGTTAATTTATAATCGAGAAAAATGAAAGAAAAATACTTTCAGTAGGCTACAATCTCGACTGTCATCTTTAATTGGACATTTTTTTCCAATTTGGTACACCAATCGCACTCCCCTATACTTGCCTTCTAGGGTTCCAGCGCTCGACATTATCATCACGTCCCTTTTTTTTTTTTTTTTTTTTCATGCTGTGATTTCCGGAATTCAAAGCGCATCACATGCGCATTATGTTGACCACCTAATTCACACCAAGAATTCGCAGGCATTTGATATGCTGTATGTTAACTTGCCTGTGTGAAGTGTCGATTCACTACCAAGATGATGTAATAATGGACTTTTCCACTAAGCCCCTCCCTTGGATATTGTTGCCAAGGTCCCACAAAACAATAGCGTAAATACATGTAACACCGTGTGTTTATGGGACAACTGATTGATCGCCGCTCTTCCTACTACAAAATGTTAATTGGCGCCACCACTCGGTAATAACTATTAAGAAAGTTCAAGTTTATTAATAATATTTGCATAAATGGTATCTAACAACGAGCAATAGACTGCGTGTTTTACAAAGGTAAAAACAATTCCATTAAATAATAAATTTGCAAAACAGATAAAGAAAAATCAATCTGATGTCAGGAATAGGAGGATATGAATCAGTGAGTGTGTGTTCAGTAGTTGGTGTGGAGAGAGGCAGCTGAGCGAAAAATGATTGATTTGGATGATAACTACACATTTTACCCCTGTTCTACAAAACTGAGATCTTCCCACACATTATCTGATCATAATCAGTTGACTATGATGATCCATCTCCCTGGGGGTTACTATGGCAAATTCAATGTCCACTGGCCTAACTTAGATGGTTAATTTATAATCAAGAAAAATGAAAGAAAAATACTTTCAGTAGGCTACAATCTCGACTGTCATCTTTAATTGGACATTTTTTCCAATTTGGTACACCAATCGTACTCCCCTATACTTGCCTTCTAGGGTCCCAGCGCTCGACATTATCATCACGTCCCTTTTTTTTTTTTTTTTTTTTTTTACAAATTGAAACCATATCTGGTTTATAGTAATTTGTATGTGCCATATATAAACAGATGTTTTAGGGCAACGTGAGTGTATTTTTATGCTAAAAATTATAGGTACTGTAGTCACGTGCGTGGCGTGCTTATATTAATTTTTGTTGCGTGTTTGGCATCTCTGAAATCGCTTTTCAATCAATCATTAGGACGGCATGACACATTGTTAAAATGCGCATGCGCATCGAACCGGTTTGGAATGAGGATGATCGGTAGCAACGCCATTTTACCAAACTAGTTAACGCCTGTTTAAATACTCTTGGTTAGGAAGTCTTTTTCTTCAATTTTGTGGACCTACAGGAGTTTTTTTTGTAATGGTGGCCAAAATCAAAGATACATCCATGTGTTTTCAGCGATAAAGGTGTTTGTAATTTTTATCTTTCATATATTATTTTTATATTTATAACTTGAGCTTGCGATGGCACTGTTCTGAATTTTCTGTTGCATGAGAACTCTGGTCCCAATCACTTACTTCGGTACGTACCTAGCTCTGCAGTAGTCTGGGCGTGTGGATTTTCCTCAGTTCAGGAGTTCACAGCGCTCTGTACCGGCATAATTAGCTTGTCGAGTAAGAATCATATTAGCCTAGCTAGGACAACTTGCTTCAATGCCAGTTAAAACAACGTTAGAATTAAATGAAATGAAAGGTTTTCTTTCAGTTCATGGCATGTAAAAATAATATTGTTTTAAGCAAAAAAAAAAAAAATCAGCATTGTCTTGTTGGATGGACATCTGAATTTTATTATTTTAATTTTTTTAGTTTCATATTCGGCTTCAAACAATCTTTTGTTTTTGTACTGTTGTTGCTCTGTTGTGGTAGGAGGAGGGCTGACATGATCATGATTCATGTTATCTGTGATAGTACAGTCTGAAAATAATTGTTAACATACAACAGTATGAAATAATATTCAAGATTGTTTAAAAGCAATTACAAACAATTTTAGTTGGCCTAGGTGTTGAAAACTAGCCAACTGTATGCCAAACTTAACTTGCATGGAAAATTGCTTGGAAAAAGGTGTGCAGAATCCTAAATTACTGCATAATTCATTGGTTATATTAAATTAAGATGTAGGGGCATATTTTGATGCTAGGTATTTGCTTGAATATCTGCCCATAGTTTTGAAACCTAGGCCCTTGTATCCAGATTTCTTGCGGTAAATTTTTGCGCTGATTATGTATTCCTTGTGCAGGCTGAATTAGACACTCGGTGCATGTATGGAAAAATTTAAGGCACACACTAGAGCCTTGCAAAATTGATCCACAAAAATTTTCTCTTGTTTCCCTCTGATAAACTCTCAACTGACCTGTAAAGTAACTTCTGATTGCCCAGAAAATATTGCACTTCAAAACTCAAGCAATAAAGTATGACATTGAGCAGGTGTAGAGTAGTACAAGATTGCAAACTTAAAATCAATCTTTCTAGTTTAAAGTTAATTAAACTTTTATTATCATTTTGTTGAGCTTGAGTTTCTTTTATTGAATTTTTTAGGGTTTCCCCAATTTCATGGTACGTATATTTTAATATAAATTTGTAAATATATTTCAAAGAATAGGTTATTCTAATGCTATTCATGCTTATTTCTTTTCAGAAAAATCTACATTTTGTGAGTTTGAACACATATCGGTTTACTTGTTGTGGCGCGTTTGTCGTTTTTCATTCAATTAGAAAGGTGTCTGTTGTTTCAAAACAGACTAAGAACTGCAACCCTGAATCCCAAACAAAGGCACAGGAAGCTAGCTTCGTCATCTGACACCATGGCGTTAAGTAGAGCCCGAGTTTATGCAGATGTCAACACCCACAGACCTCGAGAATACTGGGACTATGAGTCCCATGTAGTCGAATGGGGGTAAGGAATTTGTATTTTCATAGATGTTTCGTAAGTTGTTAGTAATTTAGTATTACATCATTTTTTTACAGTGTTGATTCATTTCATCAATAAAAGCTTTATTATTTTTTTTTATTAAATTATCTTCAGTAATACTTGTTATTCCTGTTACAAATATTCTTAAACACTATTTAATAGGTTAATAATAACTATTATTTTTGTTATATTTAATGTTGTTGATTATATTAGAAATATAGATGTTGCTGATTTGAGTTGTCTCATTATCGTCTTCCACCAATCTTCCATCTTGTCTGATGCTGTCCATTCATCTCTTTCTGGGTCTCCGTCTTGGTTTGCTCCCATTTTCCACTCTTTCTGCTGCCCATCTAATCATATCAACCTCTTCCCGTCTCATTACATGTCTGTACCATCTTAGTCTGCTCTTTTGGATTTTATCTCCCAAATATGTAAGATTTGTCTTGTTCAGAAACACCTCATTCTTCATTCAGTCTTTCAGTGCAACTCCATGGATTGCTCTTAAACACCTCATCTCTGCCGTCAGCTTCTTCAACTGTAATTCCTTGATGGCCCATGTCTCAGACCCTTACAGTCTCACTGATTGAGATTCAGATTTATTGATCAATCATATAAAAAATGCATGAAATTTTTTTTCCTGAGTTGTGACACACACATAAAATGCAAAAGATAATTACATAAAATCCATTCTATAAAAAGGTTAGTGTGTAAAAAGAAATCACAAAGATACATACATCATAACAACATAAAATGCATAAATACTTAAAAAGTTGTATAAAATGGGCATGACAGAGTCGTTAAAAACCACATGAAAACTATTTAAAACATACAGTATATAAAATTGCAACTAAGGTATGTCCCACAGTCTTGCATTTGAACTTACCTACTGAATTTACTATTATAGAGACTGATTGCACCTGAGAGAAAAGAATAATTTTTAAGTCTGTTTGTTCAAAGTTAGAGTTGCCTATTAAGACTTTCTAATTTATTTATATTTATTTCATTATAGGGATGCATTTCGTTGCTAATTATTTCTTGTAATTTAGTTAGTATAGCTTCCTCAACGAATTTTTGGGGGATTTACTTTTCTATTAATAGTTTTACTTGCAGCCTTGGTTACTTTAGATAATATGTCTTGTCTAACCATTGGTTTGTATACGTAGCTCTGTAGATTGTTGGCATTATCTTATCGCCATTTTAGTCCTCAATATATCCGGTAATTTAGCCTTAAATAAGCCTTAAGATAATACAATATGGTATTTACTTTAATATGACTGTAAAGACCAGCCAAAATATGTTGAATCCCAGTAACCAGCATTAAAAAAGATGTATGGGTTCTTATGATTATAGGCAACAGGATGATTATCAAATTGTACGTAAACTTGGTCGTGGCAAGTACAGTGAAGTCTTCGAAGCTGTCAATATAACTAGTAATGAAAAATGTGTTATCAAAATTTTAAAGGTATGGTTAATTAATTTTACTTATATTCATTAATACTGTATTTTCCAATCTATGAATTGGTGTACCACCAAGGTGCTGTTGAAGGAATTTTTATTGGCCTGTATTGTGGACCTCTCAAAAAAAAAAAAAAACCCTGCCAACTTTGAATAGTGTTGGCTAAGGTCCCATAAACATTGGCTTTTGTAGCTGTGATGAGGACAGCTAAGGTTTTGTTTAAGCGTCCCATTCCCACCACATACTAATAATAAAAATATTGTATGTTTAAATATCTAGAATAATTTTCTACTTTCTGTTGTATTTTGCATTACTGTATTGTGCACTTGATATTTCCACAGCCCGTCAAGAAAAAGAAAATTAAAAGAGAAATCAAAATATTAGAAAATTTAAGAGGAGGACCAAACGTTATTTCTTTGCAAGCAATTGTGAAAGATCCCGTGGTAAGTATATGTATAATTTGCTTTTGAGTTACTGTACATCTGAATAATGTGTTTCAGGGACTATAAGTGTAATCTGTTTTCATCACGGGCAACTGCACTACTTTCAAATATCCAAAATCAGTCTTATTATTTAAACCTCTTACAATACTGAGAGGAATATAAAGTACTTTTTACCACATGTCTCTTAAGAACTGTCTACATTTTATTTAACTGTTGTCTTTATAAGACTAGGATGTTTATTAAAGGGATGCTTTGTGCTATTGCTCTAGCAGAGGATGATTTAGTTGTTAATAAGTGCAGTATTGTTTGGGGATAGTGTGTGGCACTGCATGCAAGGTGTTGGACTTTCAATCAGAAGGTCGGGGGTTCGAGACCGTCACACTGCTTGTGTACTTGGCAAGACACTTTATTTGCATTTGCCTTTCTTCACCAAGCAATATAAATTGGTACATCGGGTAGAATGTGAATGATTCAGAATGAACTAATAGTGTTGATGACACGTGTAAGTATACTCCCAGGGAGTGAAGGAGGTTGCACGTTCTGTATCCAATGACGAGGAAAAAAGGGCTGCGAGACTCACTACTTGTATATAAATGTTAAAATTAATTAACTTAATTTAATTTTTAAAATAATGAATTATGGTTCGACTGTTAAAAGGTTAAAAGTACAGATCAACCTAACAATAATTTAATAATGATAATTTTAGAAATCCACATAAAATTTTTATGCAAAAAAAATATTTGCAAATGAACCACTGTATTTAAAACGAAATTAAAGGATGAAACCTTTAGTGCATCAACATCATTCATCACATTTTGTTAGGACAGAAATAAAAATGGTTACAACATTAACCTAGAAACCATCACAGGAGTGTTTTTTGCCAAACTCAAGCTATTCAATAACTTCCAAAGATAAATGTTTATTGCTACTTGATGTATACAATTACTATTAATGTTGTTTATGTTTCGTTCAGAAACACAAACTGATGTGTTATTGAACTGTGCTATTTTGTGTATGTAATGGTATAATGCCACCATTTATCTGTTATTTTTTGTCTGACCCCTTTACATAGGAAACTAAATTAATGTTGTTTTATATGTTGACAAAATATTAGAATCTTGAAACCTGTTATTTTTGGTTGTTTTATCAGATACCACAGTCATCCAATATTAAGGCTCATTGTCCCTTTTCCTTTCTCAAGCGTAGGGTATGCAAATAGTTGATAATTTTCTACTACCTATGGGGTTATCCATTTTTCATGATTTTTGTCATAGTTACTGGCATGTATTGGTTTTGTACAGTCAAGGTTGTCTGTAGACTTTACAGTAATGCCAACAAGCAAATACTAACATGCTGCCTACTCTATGTTGTAAGCATTTTCTACCCTGCACTCTCTATGAAAAGGCACATTAACATCATCTAATGAGTAATATCATTCCATCTTTGTAAAATTAAGCAAGCTATGCATTTTTCTTAAAGAATATGCTGTCTCTAAACTTGTTTATGCCTTGGGTTAAATTAAGAGAGGACTATTAACCAAGGTTCCTTTACGCTTGCCTTTCACATCAACTAGAAACCTTCAGCTTTTACACACAACATCAGGGTTTGACTCATTACTGGTACGCCAGAATCTGACCACATAACTGTTTTAATCCATTCACCATCATTCCTGTGAAGCAAAGCATTATTTTAAGAACTGTCACCGTAAATTGACAATGAAATAAAATGATGTTAAACTGATTTGCGCATGTGTACACCCGTAGTTTGTCATTCTCGTTATTTTCTACATTTAAAATTGTTGGTGACTGGGTCGTCGTATGAGGCTTTGACCCTTAAAATGGTTTATTCCATCCGACAAGGTGATAGTTCGTGGAGGTTGATAATTATGGGATGGCGCAACAGCCAAGTGGGGAGGGGTGATCAGAAAATGGCCATGTGTGCAGACTGCGAACGAGAAAGGCTGGAGATGTATGTATGCGTAATTCGCTTTGACGTAAACTTACAATATCATCCTGTGTTTATTACTATGGAGTAAATATATCCACTAACTATTTAAAAAAGAAAAGTGCTTTACTGTTTCTATTCTAAAAAATGAATTCATCATTAATCCTCTTAATGCATTTCTGTAAACTTAACTTTTCACAGTGTGCACTCATAGTGTCAACATCTGACTCTGCTTTTGCCTGTATACCTTAGTGCCTGGTTGTGTTGGCAGCGATCTTGTAAGGTTACTGCCCGAAAAATGCTTTGTCTCCATCTGTGCCTGATTTGGATTTTAACTGGAGATTTACCTCGTTCATCATCTCCTCCAGTCATTGTACAAAAATGATAATATTGTAGTGCTTGTTTTTTTTTAAGATTGCGTTTATTTGTGTATTTTGTCAATATTATAGATTTTGTTGTTAGTGATTTGTATTTTGTATTTCTTGTGAAAGGGGAACAAGAAAGAATATTTTTGTACTCTATTTAAAATTATGAAGAAAACTATATGTTGAATGATTCATACGACTATATTGAATCTTTGATTTTTATTTTGCAGTCCAGAACACCAGCTTTGATATTTGAATATGTGAATAACACAGATTTCAAGGTAGGCATTCAAAATAATAACTGAGAGTTACCACAATGCCAAGTCACAAGGAACAACAGCCTAGTTTAAAGGTTACCTAGTAATATCTTCTTCTCTCCACTATATGGGAGTGTTTTATTCCGGTTGTATGAAAGAAAGTGCCTGGGGGGTTAAATCTGCACGTATACCCTTTAGGTCTCCATCGTCTAATGCGTATAACACTCGCCTTGACAGGGAGAGGTTGCAGGTTCAAATTCCGCCAGGAACACTTTTTTTTATACAACTGAATTAAAGAACTATTCGTTAAAGGGCTATGCTCGATACAATTTTAACTTCTTGTTCCTATTTGAGCACTGTTATTATTACTAGTAATAGTTTTTGAATTAAAAGTACATATATACCAATATATTAAAATAATGAAGATTGATACTGAAAATAGTATAAATAGTTCTTATAATCATAATAAATTATAATTGCTGAAACAACAGTTTGCAAATATTATAACATAATTTTATGTACATTTTTTCCAGCAATTGTATCAGACACTGACAGACTATGAGATACGGTACTACCTCTTTGAGCTTCTTAAGGTAATGTACTGTTTTGTTTTTTCTGATGGCACTTCAAATTATGTTTATGTATGTTTTAGGGTATCTCTGTTTCGCCATCATACTTAACAAACACTTAACCTTGTTCAACAAAAACGAAAAGATAAACAGTGAATCTCATCATATTTATGGAATGTCTGTACAACAAATGTTTGAGGGATCTTTTTGTCTGATGGAAGTTGTACAGTCAAACAAACCAAAGATACTAGAAATCACAAGATAGAACTCTCCACAGATAAAAACTATCACCGAATTGCATTGTGGGTAAAATATCCAGTCGTATGCAGTGCCCCATTAAATGAGGTGCCGCGTAGGTGTGGATCTGGCCTGGATATAAACCTAAGTAAATTGCCATTGTTAAAAAAGAAGAGTGGCACGTCTGCCAGGATCCGCGTAAAACGTATGACATATATCCGCTTCAGTTTCGCTATGCGAGAGTCCTACCTTGTGTTTCTAGTATCTTTGGTCAAACATTTTTCTATGTGGTATTACAGACATAAGTGCAGTGCTAAATATATTGAACAGTTACTTCTGATGGTGTTGTACTACTGATAGTTAAAGCTTAAATTTACTTTTACATGAAGCCACGCCCCTTGGATATTGTTGCTAATATCGCACAAAACATTTGCATAAAGGTACATAACCACATGCATGTGAAAGACGACATGTGTTTGTTGGACACACACATATTTGTGGCACTCTTTTGATTGGTCAGTCGTTTGATTGGCAGTCTGGAAATGAACATTACCATGGGGGTTGCTTTGCCAATCTGCCCATTAACATTCAGGGTATGAAGCAATCTTAGCTGCTCAACCGTATGTGTATATGCCTGCATGTATGTGCTTTTTGTGTTGGTCAGAATATTTTATGAAATAATTAACATCATGTTTTGGTTTTTGTAGGCATTGGATTACTGCCACAGTATGGGTATCATGCATAGAGATGTTAAACCACATAATGTGATGATAGATCATGAAAGTAGGATTGTGAGTATTATTGCCTGTCATATCAATTATAATTTTTTTATTAGCTGGCTGCACAACGTGTCTGCCAACAAGCATATCTGCTGCGTGTGAGTGAAGTGCTTAGCAATGTGACACGAGACTGCTGTTTATCGGTGGCAGGTAGAGCTGTCGTCATTAAAAACAATTTGTCGCGGGCTGCATCGTATCTCCATAGAGCTATAATTTAATTTGTGGTACTGTATGCCGAATTGATCAGTTTAACCATGCTATGAACTTTGACATTATAGTTACGATTGATTGATTGGGGTCTAGCAGAATTCTACCATCCAGGCCAGGAATACAATGTAAGAGTAGCATCGAGATATTTCAAAGGACCTGAACTACTTGTGGACTACCAGGTAAGACTACCTTAAGTTTAGCATACTACATTATGTGTGGATAATGTGTTGGCCTCTCTATCTTAAGGTCATAGTTCACAGACAGCAAATTCCAAATACATACTACCACTTCATGGTGAAACCTTTTGACAATAGAGCCCCATTTCTATCCTGTCAGTGACCAGTCCTTTGCTTTTAGGCTGAGTAAATAAATTCGTTATATGAATACAGTACAGTATATGAATAAAAAATGGTTATATGAATTCATGCATAAATAATGAATCATGCCTTTTTGCCCTCCAGCTTTATGATTACTCATTAGACATGTGGAGCTTAGGTTGTATGCTGGCCAGCATGATATTCCGCAAAGAGCCTTTCTTCCATGGTCACGACAATTATGACCAACTGGTGCGTATAGCAAAGGTGTTAGGAACAGATGAACTTTATGAATACCTTGACAAGTACCAGATTGAACTAGATCCAAGATTTAATGATATCCTAGGCAGGTGAGTACCTTCCAGCTAGTGGATCTAGGGGTATTGACAAGAGGTGAAGATGAGTAATGGTGCAATGGAAGTGTGTGACACTGAAGAATGAGTTGATAATAAAGCGCTGTGATCAGTTTCATGATATTTGCGGTTTGGCGCTGCGGTTGCAGTTTTTCTACTCAACCTTGAGGTCAGAGGTTCAATTTCTCGCTGTGCATTTTGCTTGTGTCCTTAGGCAACTTTACCTACGGTTGTCTGTCCACCCAGGAGTACAAGTGCGCTGATGACAGCTGCAACATTATGGAATTCTCCCCAGGGACATGAAAATGTGTTCCATATGTGCTGGATCCTGTGACCGGGGTAATCATTTTAAGCGCATAGAGGTCTCTACAATATGCGATCTATAAGTTGACCATTATTATTATTATTATTATTTGTAACTACTCCTTAAAATAAATTTTTACAGACATTCGCGCAAAAGATGGGAACGATTTGTCCATAGTGAAAATCAACATCTAGTTAGCCCAGAAGCATTAGACTTTCTTGATAAGTTATTGAGATATGAACATCAAGAAAGACTAACGGCACGAGAAGCCATGGAACACCCATATTTTTGTAAGTATTTTTGTTTCACTTAAATAATTAGGATGCCAAAAGTAACCAATTTCTGGGTTGAAATAGTAAATAGTTTCTGAAGGTGAAGATGTAGTTGGTTGTGGATATATCACTTTATGAACCAATTTGAATACTATACATTTATATATTTATTATCTCACAATTATATTAACTTAAGATAATTGTGAGATTGAAGTCTCATAATATATTAACTTAAGATGAATGCCAGATTACAATCTTTTAATTATATGAACTTAGATGAATGTGAGATAACAATCTCACAATTATAATAACTTGAGATAAATGTCAGATTGCAATCTCACAATTGTATTAACTGAAGATTGTTAAATTAAATCTAAAAATTAACTTAAATAAAATTATTGTAAAATTGCAATCATTTTATCTAATTCATTCTCTGACATATTCCTGTTGCAACTGAACTTTTTTTTTACAAATTTTGATTTCTCCACTACTTCTCCAACACTCGTGTACTTTTTGTATTGCTTTTGTATTTTATTCTTCATTTTGTATCTTCTTTCCTTTTTGTTCGTTAATTTTTCTATCAACTTTTTAAAACTTTCTAACCACTCATTTTCTTTCTGTCTACTCATTATCTTTCTATCTTTACTTTTCTTCCTTGTTTAATTTATCTCGTCTGTTGTCTTTTGTTTTGTGTCTTATTGTGTCTTTCTAAATGTCATACAACCTCTAGATCCAGTTGTGAAAGACCAGCAGCGATCAATGCACCCAGTGTTAAACAACACGCCTTCCAGCACCAACACAGTGACGTCGAGCAATGCCGGAACAAGTAAGTGACGGCACTCATCCGCTTGTGCTTGGTATGTGTATTCTCTTCCTCTATCTTGCATCTTCCATCTATGCAGCCATTAGCTGCATGTGGTGACTTGCCAGAGACCCTAGTTGTCATTATCAACTACGGCAGGCCTAGAGAAGACGTATCTGCTCTGAAATCCATAAAAAATTATCTTCATCAATCACCTCCAGCAACAAATGTGGTCTGGTAGGAAAAATGAGCCTCCAGTGTAATACACAATGACTCATAAGACTGCGGGTCATACTGTTGCTCTTGGCCTAAGGAAGATTTGCATCTATGATCGGGGAGCCTAATTCCGGTTACGCTAATATATCTGTGTTTGAGTATAATATTTTTTGTGTTCTAACAAATGGCATTTATAAACCACATGCATATTCTGACTGTATATTTTGTGTATTATGCTCAATTCACAATGTCAAGGCTTATGTGACAATTACGTATGATTTTTCATATATGGCTGTGAATTGACATGTCCATATATGGCTGTGATATGACATGTCCATATATGATGTGATATGACATGTCCATATATGTTATGATACAGCATATCCATATATGGTATGATATGACATGTCCATATATGTTGTGATATTACATGTCCATATATGAATGATGTGATACCTTGCCTAAATTTTCTAGATCCATATTATATCATTTATTCGTCATTGTCCATATATGGTGTGGTATGACATTTCCATATATGGTTTGGTATGACATGTCTATATGGTGTGATATGATGCTTATATATGGTGTGGTATGACAATATCCTTATATGGTGTGATATGACATGCCCATATATGGTGTGATTATTACATCATCATGCTCATATATAGGCAAATCACAGAATTTGTCACAGAAAATTTGATAGTGTGGGCAGAGCTATATAATCAGCGATAACATTTATAATGAATTCAATTAACACTGCTTGTCGACAGATGTTTGTGATTTTGGCTTCTGTATCCTAACTTTTTTAGTCTTTCTTGACTCGTTATTTTGTATTTAACATCAACAACGAACATTGACTTGTTCACTTTGTCTAGTGGAAGATCATATTAACTATATAACGCATGTTACATCTCTATTATACATGCCATGTTATTAGTTGACTTAATATTATACACGCCATCTATTATACTTGCCATTGTACTGGTGGACTCAATATTATACACGCCATCTTATTGGTTGACTCTATATTATATTTGCCATTGTTCTGGTCGACTCAATATTATACACACCATCTTATTGGTTGACTCAATATTATATTTGCTATTGTACTGGTCGACTCAATATTATACATGCCATCTTATTGGTTGACTCAATATTATATTTGCCATTGTACTGGTCGACTCAATATTATACACGCCATCTTATTGGTTGACTCAATATTATATTTGCCATTGTACTAGTCGACTCAATATTATACATGTCATCTTATTAGTTGATTCATATTATACATGCCATCTTATTGGTTGACTTAATAATTTACATGCCATATTTTATTAGTTGATTGATTATTATACATGCCATCTTATTGGTTGACTTAATAATTTACATGCCATATTATTAGTTGAATTATTATTAATTATACATGCCATCTTATTGGTTGACTCAATTTTATATTGCCATTTTATAAGTTGATTCAATATTATACATGCCATCTTATTGGTTGACTCAATACTTTACATGCCATATTATTAGTTGAATTAATGTTAATTATACATGCCATCTTATTGGTTGACTCAATATTTCACCTGCCTTATTATTAGTTGACTTAATATTAATCATACATGCCATCTTATTGGTTGACTCAGTATTATGCCATCTTATTGGTTGATTTGAAAAGAGTTGTAAACTTGTTACTGCTTCAGTGCTAGTTGTTTACTGTACAACTGAAGATGCTGTTTTAAACATTACATTTGAAATACACATTATTTCATTTTTGGAATTGATATCAAAAGCTGTTGCATTTAATTCAGAATGTAACTTATTAATGATAACCTGTGTACATTGAAGTAAGAGACAAGATATTATGCTAATGATGTGTGGTTTCTGTACTCACAAAATAAGAACCTAAAACTGTCCACACTATCATTTATGTGACAAAGACTGTGATATGCCCATATTTGGATGAAATATCATCATATCATACCCATATTTGGGCACATCACACAAATTTGTCATATAAATTTCATAGTGTGGCCAAAGCTTGAGATATTGATTTGTTATTAATATAATAATAAAAATGATTTTCACTATATATGGCACATTTATGCTATAGCCATGTTTGCTTTTATCTTATGTCTGTGCTGTATGTTTATTAATATTAATTATAGTTACCATTCACTTAGATCATTTGATTAACTTTCTAAGATGTATTAAAGTGCTGTCAAATGGCGGGATGGAAGAAAGCAGCACTTTTAATGGTGTGATGCATATAAAATTATTAAAACAGAAAGAAACTTCTGCTAGGAAATGGGCTTGGATAAATACTGCCCTCTGTAGGTCAAATTGCAGTCAACTTTTGGTTGATCAAGGTGTAATTAATTTATTCAATTATTTATAATAAATATTGATAATTTGAGATTTGAAAAAAAAACAGTGAATACTGAGGGTAATTTTGTTTTTGTTTTCATGAATTATGTTGTAAATTGGTCTTCCAACATTTGTAATCCTTGCATTCATTGATCTCTTTGTCTCTACAGCTTCAACCACGTCTCTGGCCTCATCGAAGGGTATTTCTGGAACACCAGTGATAACCACTCCAGCAGCGCAAAACGCAGCAATATCGTCAACTGGACCCGTAGCAAACACCGCGCCATGAGCATTTGACTTTATTGCAAGGGCTTCAGGCGCAAATATAACATGAGTTTCCTGAGACAAAAAACATTTATTTAGGTGACTTAAATTTATAAAAACAACTTGAAAACTGAAAAGTTCTTTGTCTCAAAAACGAAATGACTCATCCAATTGATTTGTTTTATTAATGAAGCAGCGACTGCTACTACTAAAAAAAAAACTTGTGTACGTATTAGTAAACTTTGTTAGGTATTGTTGAATTACATGACCTTAGAGAACCAGAGCCTTTGAATGTGTGTCATAAATGTTTATTTGCCGACACTCAATCTGCTGTAGAAATACTACCCCTTCTATATATCTTTAAAAAAGTGCTTTGCAAAGCTTATGGTGTGTGTGCTCATAATGATGAGGACTATTAATGCTAGAAAGTTGTGTACGTTTTTTTTTTTGTGTGTGTGTGGACGTGAAGCTCTTTGTAAACAGTATTATGGATGGTCAAGAGGTTTGTGAAGTATACGATTCTGGGTGTCAGTATTTTTTTACCATTCTTTTTATTGTTTTAAAATGAAAATTTAAACAATTTGAATGCTTCTGAAACTTACATCATTACAAGGTAAACAATTCTAGCATAGTTTTTTTTTTTGCGTAGATTCTTATATGAGAGTGGATAGGAATATCTCTTTTGATGCTATATTTTTATGTTAATTTTAATGATTTATTTTCTTTTCTATTTAAAGAATCTTACAAAAGAACCTGAAAAAAGTGTATGACATTAAGGTATCTCGGATTAAGATTGTTAATTGCTTTCACATTAAATGTTGGAATTAAAAAGTAAATGTAAAATTGATCAAGAATTCATGTATAATAAGAGCAAATGTGGAACAATGAAAGGTTTTTAGAAATATTCAGGGTTTGTTTTTAGGTATGATTGCTTTATACAATACTGAACATTAGTATGATTCGTAGGCAACATTTTTTAATGTTCAACTGTGTTGCTTCATTGTACAGTATGTATTTAGACTACCGTATAATCAGGCATACAGGTTGATCCAAGTATAGTATAATTTGACCAATCTAGTTTTTGCCATAAACTTTGGCCAGGCTTGTAGTTTGGTCAGACAATGAGTCCACATAAACATCGTCAAACTATAATTACTTCTTTAATTCTTAAAACACTTGTAACATTATCAATGGAAGATGGTGAATTTTCGGCCTAAAAATGGCTGTGTAGAAGGTCGACTTACACATCAGTAATTATATGGTATTACTTTAGCTTATTTATTTTGTCACATTTTCTGTATTATGGTATTTTAAACCAGCTCAAAAGGGAGTACTGTATTGTACCCATAAGCTCTTGTGCAACACTTTTTAAGTAGAAATCATTTATCATCAAAAGTTGTTTTTAATCCTTGTATGGATGAATACAACTAAATTAAAAGCGATCCCACCGCACACAAATTCATGTTTACTGTAGTAAATAACTACAGTACATTAAAGAAGAATTTAATACTGTGCCAATAGTTGGTGATGTAGAAAGGCCACAGTTTGTTCTATGCATCAAAAGTAGCTCCCATTATTTTTTTTTACCACGTAGTCACCAGAATACAGTGATATACTGTACATTCTTTTTGTTTATAATTCTAAATTTTCAAAATACTTTTTCTGCTGTCCTCTTAACATGCATTTTCAATGTCATCTCGTTTGTATTACTGTGAACAAAATGGGTTTCAAGTTTTGTGCATTTTAAAGAATTACTTGTAAAAAAGAAAACTAAAAGAAATATTGATTTAGATAACAATTAGTTATGCTTTTTGAGAAATTTCTGTTTTGTACATTAATCCGACACGCTGGCCTCTTGGTGAGGTTTCTGGATCAGTTTTGCGTGTTCCACCACCTTCATGTTTTTATTCGAAGGCTATACTGTATATAGCTGATGATCAATAAACTAATAACAATTGAACTTTGAGTTTCTTTTTCATTCTTTTCGTGTTTATTTTATATCATTATAAATTGCAAGGTTAACAACAATTAAAAATTAAAGAACAAGTAAATATTAATTTTTACACAATTTATTTTTCTCTGTTCTTTAAACAGAATTTAAATTGCTATTTAGCAAATATACCTAATTGGTATGCAATGT
>NW_022755469.1:838343-869693 GCF_011630105.1 Anneissia japonica | reverse complement strand
TATATATATAATATGATATCTATATATATCTTTTTTTTTACATATGTAGACAAAAAAGAAATAACACCTGCTCCCCTCAACATACATATACGGTACAAAGTTTCTGCTTAAGACTGGGAACTCAAATAATGTATAATTCAAAGTAGATAATACAGTGCTCAGATATATGGGAAAATGTTAAAAATCGTATCGTAGATCATCAACGAAAGTTCCTTATAGGCCTATAATCCCTGTTGAGGATTGAACCTGCAATCAGCGGCGTAAAGCAAGGGCTCATTTAGAGTTTCGGAAATGGCACTCACTTAATCCGCTGGATATTATGATCCTATTTATGTCCTACAGTCTAATGTCAAAGATACAATATGCTGTTATGTATCAACAAAGCTCTTTTGCATCGGGGTGCTAGAGCGAAGACCCTAAGGGAGGGCAGGTGGGAGGCGCGGAGGGCGCATTCCTGTCTCTTATACACATCTAGATGTGTATAAGAGACAGACCTTAGAGAACCAGAGCCTTTGAATGTGTGTCATAAATGTTTATTTGCCGACACTCAATCTGCTGTAGAAATACTACCCCTTCTATATATCTTTAAAAAAGTGCTTTGCAAAGCTTATGGTGTGTGTGCTCATAATGATGAGGACTATTAATGCTAGAAAGTTGTGTACGTTTTTTTGCTCCCCTCAACATACATATACGGTACAAAGTTTCTGCTTAAGACTGGGAATGCAAATAATGTATAACTCAAAGTAGATAATACAGTGCTCAGATATATAGGAAAATGTTAAAAATCGTATCATAGATCATCAACGAAAGTTCCTTATAGGCCTATAATCCCTGTTGAGGATTGAACCTGCAATCTCTTGGTATCTTACTATACATATCAAAATAACAAAATCAGGTACTGTACATGACATTTTACTTTTGACCTGAAGTTTTTGCTCACTGAATATGATTTCAAAATGGCAATTGGTAGGATGAGATCGGTATTGTAAAAACGTAAAATTGCGCCTAATGACGTCACACATGACTGGTCACATTGCAAAGCTTATTGTGACCAGGCCAAGCCAATTTTGAGATATCGTGTGAACAAGAAATGTGGAGAAATGTAGAGTATAAAAAAAAAAGATCTCTGACAATAACAAGAGGTGATCCGCTCTGTGAAGCGGATCCCAATTACAAGCTTAATTACCCATAGTTTATTTTAAGGACCCAGTTATTACTTGGGGGGGGGGGGGGGGGGCATTTGGACAATACTAAGCCATATAAAAACCCTCCCCTGTGAAGCAGCGGCGTAAAGCAAGGGCTCATCTAGAGTTTCGGAAATGGCACTCACTTAATCCGCTGGATATTATGATCCTATTTATGTCCTACAGTCTAATGTCAAAGACACAATATGCTGTTATGTATCAACAAAGCTCTTTTGCATCGGGGTGCTAGAGCGAAGACCCTAAGGGAGGGCAGGTGGGAGGCGCGGAGAGCGCATTCATAGGCGTACGCCACTGCCGTGAAGTGAACCCTTTTTTGCTCTAGTCGGCCCTTGGTTCCCCTCCCCCTCCCCCCTTCTGGGCATATTGGACCGCCCCTGTCGGAAAATAGAGTGCATAGCTAGGTGTGTATAAATCGAATTACATTACATTACCAGGCAATTTAAGGGCCTATGTCAAGGGCGGGTTCATTGTGCTTTTTCTCCGCGACGGAGGGCGGGGGGGGGGGGGGGGGGGGAGTAGCACTAATTAGTGCTAATTTCAATGCAGTGAATGTAAAAGAAAAAACTTATTATAGACAGTACATCAGCACAGTTCGATTATATTATCTCAGCCTGTGCCTCTATTAAAATAAACCAACAGCGGGCTCACAGCGATACTACAAATCGAAATATATTCAAAACAAGCATACAACTTTGTTTGTACAATGTAACTAAAAGAAAACACTCTTAATCAAGTGAGCTTATTTATGTACAACATTACTAGTCGTACATCTATACATACATCAAATACTATATAACACTTTATGACCTAGTATAAGCCCAAATTTTGCGTGCTATTTACAATTTCATTAACAATCACTAAAAGTCCATAAATCGTCAATAAAAACCAAGGCATAAAAACAACAAATCAATCATAGAAAATTTAAAATGCTGCCCTTCGATATTTAGACTGCGTTTTAATAACGTATTCTCGGTTTTATTTATTTATTTACTTTTTTTTTTTTTTTTATTTTGTTATTTTTTTTTTTTTTTTTTTTTTTTTGAGCATTCATTAAAATTAGACCCTGAAGTTAAAAGTTGATTTGGACTGGGTGCGACAGGATGGTACTACATTTGTGTATGAGATAGGTCTACTGGTCTGTTTTTTGTCACCAACTTTATGAAACAAGAGTTATTGCACTTCTTCATTTAGGGGGAATTTTTTAAAATAGGTTTATCACATACCGTGTAATCACGGTTTTGATATATTCATAGTATTTCATACAATTACAGCAATATACAATACAGTAACTTGCAGCATGGTGGCGCTGTTACAAAATGGATTGCAGGCCCGTAGATAGAGAGAGTTTGGCCAACTTGGCGCATGGGCGCCATGTTGTCACCAAACAGCGTGCGCGCGTATAGCTTTATAACATTTTATAAAACACTGATGCTGCATCATAAACTTTCTTTCATTATTCTGTTCATGAGGACAATCCAATTATGGGATTTTAACATATCATTGTAAATATCATATACTGATATCATATTTACCTAACTTTGGAATTAATTAATCAGTGACGTGCTGTATTATTTCGAGAAGATAAAGTGAGGACGATTCTTTATTTATTTTTTTCGTTACGATTATCTTTTTGTTTTGAAAGTCTATCATATAGCCCGGAGGCCTACCCTAGGCCTATACCTAGTTGCTAGCAGCCTACTCTATATAGCCCTATAAGAGGCAACATGCAGAGGAGAAAGGTGGGTTGTGCAGACAGAGTAGGTTTGTGAATCGTCGGCGATAATATGTTAATTTCGTCTGTAAATGAATGATAAAAATATTAATACATGAAAGTTTTTTAATTGTATCTAGGCCTCTAGGCCTATGGCTTCGTAAACTTTAATTTATGAAATAAAATATGCTGGTCATCTTCAAACCAACAAATAGCCTAGGCCTATTTGTAAATTGTAATCTAAACAATAAATCAAAGTTGAAGAATTATTGCATTGAGAGAAATTTTTGTAAAACATATGCCTAATCATTTATAATCAAGAAGCTAGGCCTTGTAAGTAAAATAACAGCATTCTCCACACTTCTGTTTATAATATTAGTGAGTTATTATTTATTATTCATTATTTACTACAATTAATTGATTTGTAAAGCACAATTGGGCATGTTTGCATAGCTCAGGACTCCTTGGACAAGTTTTCGCTTTTATTGGAGGATTCAATTTTTATTTTTAATTATAATAATTTAAGCTACCTTTGACTGATACTTCATGTAGCTTTCTGGAAATTTAGTAGAATTTAGGCCTAGTAGTAATAGGTGGATATATTATTACCGCGAAGTGGGGCGGGCGGTACATGCCTTGTAATTTACTACGTGGATAGCGAGATTTTTCGATCGCCATGCGAAGTTAAAATAAAATCCCAAATCCTCCTCCTTTTTTGGAATTTAAGGAAATTAATACATTTTTGTTTCTTTGTTGGATCGATTGCAGCAACCCAAACCCAACATAACGGTATTTCACATTATATAGCATTAATCATCTATAATAACTGCTAACTTCCTACCCTATCGCGTTGTTTGTTTTGGTGACAACATGGCCGGTGTAAGTCACGTGATTGAAACCGAGTTGGCCAAACTCTCTCTACGGCTCTGATGGATTGTGCATAGATGTTGATGACTCGACTCGCAGAGAAGTCAGAGCCGAGACAGCGCGACGTCGACCGTGTCCGTGTCAGGCTTGGTCGAGCCGTCAATCATCATACACATTCATTTATCGTCCACGCACTGGCTCCTACATTCGCCTGCTCATGAGTCATATTACTACGTCCGGACTAAATTAAAAGAAAAGAAACCTAGAACAATTGTTATTAGGCAATGTCGATGGCGAAGAAGTACGTGTGGCGATGATGTATGATGAGGAATTCATTGTGATTAATTAGACGACTTAATCGTAAGTAAATCCAAGGTCTAGCGAGGGCCTAAGGCTAGGGCCTAGCCTAGGCCTACACTGCAGACAGGGGTAGGCCTAGGCCTACTATCTCAGGTCCTCTATTAATACCTAGCTAAGTTACTACACTAGGCCTTAGCATAGGCTAGTAAGAGAAGCCTTACGGTGTTCTAGACCTTACCTGACATAAAATTCAAGAAATAGTCGTACGTAGGCCTACGTAATCCTAAGTAAGTTAGTTTTAACATTTTTAAGGTAAATATAAAGGTAAAAGATGACCCCATCTATAGTATATGCATAGAGAAGCCCAAACTGATAATTATTACTAGCTACATAGCCCACAGACAAGTGACTGTTTTGTGGTAGTTTTATGTATTTTGGCAGCTCCTGGTTGTGTAATATATTTTCTGATATTCGAATAACCATAATAATTTAATGTACTGTAAGTTTATTATTTATGATGACTGTATATTATTATTTTTACTGTCATCAAAATATGACAAAAATAATTATAACACTTTCCAACTGCAGATATTATATTTACTAGTATTCATCTTTGATATATTGAAGTGCTGATGCATTAATTTCCAAATTGGTTTAGTATGATTAATGATAACATAAAAATGATTATCAAATATGTATAAATGACATAAAAAGTTTACAGTAAACTAAAAGCAAGTTAACTTAGTAAAGAAAAAACAAAGCAAAAATAATATTAAAAATGGATAGATTCTGTTATCAAATATCATGAATATAAATATACAATAGGAAATTTTTTTTTTAAAGGAAATAGATTATAAAATCAGGAGTGTGTTAATAAATAAATAGTAGGGCCTACCTTGAGTATAACCCCACCTCTTCAAATACCAGCGCAAAAGCCCATGGTATTGTTGCTTAGCTCAGCTGACATTTAAAAATTCAGGAAAAAAAAGTTGTCTTTAAATTAGGCAAGCAGTTTTGAAAATTTTGCCTGTGATTGGCCATTCCTAAAGATGAAATTGTCTGAATGTCATTGTCAAGTTCATGGTGGTGGGATTGTACTTGAAGAACTATGGTAATGTCAACAGTGTCCATTGTACTTTGACCTTTGAGTTTTTACCAACTTAACACAGTTTCATGATTAACAATAGCCTTGGAATACATTATGAAGATAAGGTATATCATTTATTATCACTTAAACCCATATTGTGCTAAATATCATGCTGGTAAAAGATATGATAAATCACAATTTAAGTTGGTAAGATTAGTGAAATTGCCTATCTAATTGATATCATCTTTCTTTAAATTTGTGTAAGCAAATTGAGATAAACTATTGTGAAATCAGAGTTTGTGAATTATTTTAACATGTTAACTTTCTCTTTCACATACTGTAGGCCTGGCCACTTAGCAAGACCATGGGATGGTTTGAATATCTGTGCGTCTGGAACCAGAAAATCACCGCTGCTGTTTGCGACCACTGCCGCCAGATATGTCAAGAATGCTCGTACAGACGAGTTGTAACATATGCTGCCCTCACGCTACTCTGCTTTGGGCTCTTCCTACTATTTAAAAAGTACATGTTAAAAATAACTGGATTTTTGTTGATCGGAAATGAAGCACAAGGATATATGCTTTTTTTACTATCGTTTGCGTTAGTCTCCTTCCCATTGATGTGGGGATATATTTTTATAAACGTAGCTGCTGGGTACAGGTATGGATTTCTGTTGGGGGGTGGGATCACTGCAGTCTGTGTCATGCAGGCGTCGCTTCTTGCATTTATTGTTTGTCGGAGGATGTGCTCAACCTGGATGCATTCTAAGATACAAGGGGACTATATGAAAGCGATCATGACAGTTGTTGAAGGACCAAATGGGTTCAAAGTCATTGCACTGACACGGATGAGTCCACTTCCATTTGGGATTCAAAATGGACTATTTGCTGTGAGTATCAAAATGTGTCTCTTTTTAGTATGGGGGCTTGCCATGCCAAAAATACAGTCAGTGACCAGAGCAAGAAAATTGATTTTTTAATTATATTCATATTCTCTACATTATTAGCTTTAACCTGTCATTTTACTGGAATCTACTTTTTATTGCCAAAGTTATGAGTAAAAGCATTACGGTTTCTCTGTACTAAATATACAATACTTCCACAATCTTATGCTAATTAGTCAGTTTAACATTTAACGACATTACGCTGGTTTTTGAGATGGCAAGCCTTATAATGTATAAGACTTGATGTTTGCTCTCATTTTTATTGTACATTGTGTAAATATTCATTAATTTATGTGTACATTTATGCGTACAAAGTTCACCAATATACGACTCATTTAAAAATGTTAATGATTATTTTATTGTGTTGTCATAGTAGTAGCAATTGAACGTTCCATGAAACTGTATTTTGTTATTTAACCTTTCATTATTTAACTCACAGCATTGTTTTGCCTTCTTTACTCTACATACTACTCATATAAAATGAGTATGCTTTAAATGCTGGTACCATTATTTCCATCCATCTACAAAGCTGACATAATAAAAAAACTAACTAATGACTAGGCATACATCAATGCTACCCATGATTTTTATAAGTTACTAATTAAATTCATGAGTTTCTGTGCTTAAAATTGAATGTACAGTAAATTATAATTACCAGTTTTTGGCTGCTTATTTTCTCGTAATTAAATCCACCAATACAGGTAGTAGTTTTTTTTACAGAATTTTGTTTTCAATTACGTGGAACCATAAATACAGAACATAAAAATGAAATTATTCAATTTCATTCATTCACCAATGATTTTTGAAAGTATACTTAGGTCTTTATTAATTAGTGGCTATTATTTCAAAACTTTACAATTAATTGTGCAAATCTGTTTATCGTCAGTTTTGTTGTCTTATAAAGATTATACTTGTTTTCTCTTTCAATAGGTCACCAATGTACCTACATTAACATTTATTATAGCATCTTCTATAGGATTATTCCCCACGCAGCTCCTAAATTCTTATGTTGGATCCACTCTACGTTCCTTAGATGATCTTACACAGCAAAATAATTCATCCATGGGTTACTGTATAGTATTTGTACAGGTAAATCATCACCTTTTCTTTTTGTAGTGAAAATATGTTTATATGAAAGACCAATGATAGAGTGGTTGATCCAAGCAATAAATCTACTTTTTGATAATACTTGACTTCATATAACCAGTTAAACTACTTATTTGGGATCCAGTATACTCTTCACCAAAAGTTTTCAATCTAAAGGGGCGGATCCAGTTGGGTCACAGGGGCCAGGCCCTCCCCCTGTCTCTTATACGAAAAAGAAAAGTATAAGAGAAAAGAAAAGAAATGAGAAAGAGGGAGCATGGTACAGTACTTCATAACAAGCTAATTTTCAGTTAAAATTCCTTCTACTGGTGCCTGTGGTCAAGCATTTCTAAGCAACCTCTTCAACTATTAAAGCCCCCCTCCTCTGCTTTGCACTTCCCATGACCTCTAAAGAATTTTTCTCTTGATCTGGCCCTGATCTACAGTATTTGTTGTTGATTTATAATTTCAGCTATTCTTAAAGAAGCATTGATGAAAATGCCACTATTGACTCTAATTCATGGTCAAATGACCTACAGTAGCTGTATTCCACTTCAAAACAATGAGCAAACAATGGCTGACATACTGATACTGACCTATGACCTATTAAAAAAGATTTCCCCATAATTTCCACAAGATCAGCACAAACTTACTTATGGTACTGTACTCTAAAATATTAAAATACAGTATGTTATGAAATATTTAACTTTCATACATATAGTCTTGTAATGTTTCCATTCCTACTCCTTGTCCTGTAATCCGAGCTACAAGAAAAATATTTTTATCAAGGTAAAAAATTCCAAGCCAGTGCTGAGCTATCTAAGAAAATTGGCTTGTTTACACAGTGCTCTTGTTATGGTTTAAGTGGAGCAATCAAGTTTTAGCCACAGTTTAAAGTAAACAGGAATTTCATGAGTCGAACCCGGAATCTTGGATTAGAAGGCAACCTTGTTAGCCACCAGTCTACAACTCAGTCTTGTAGTGTCATACAATTTTTAACACAGTTTATTTTTATTTATACAGGTCTTTGTTAGTATAATTCTTACATTTTACATCGTCCAACAAGCCAAAATGCAGTTAAACAAGACAATTGACGACAATCAGCATCTATTACTCGAAGAAGGCATAAAAACAGACTTTGATAAAGATGATGATGCCACCCCGTTGATGATTATTGAAGAAGAGTCCGAGATTGATACAACAAAAATTACCAAGGAGAACGGAGTTATACCAAATGGCCACACGCATTGCAATGGTAATTCATGAAAATGCATTTGGACAGTACACATAATGCCAGATAGGGTGAACCAGTTACCAAATGTTTGTAAGTTAATAATAGGTAAAATTTTGAATAAGCTATGGAATATTTACTACCAATGAAATTTGATTATTATTAATTGAGGTAGGGTGTTTGTACACCAGTTTGTATGTTAAATGCTATCTCACTGCAGGTTGACAGTCATGTTAAGTTGTACCAAAGACAAGCCAAACCAGTCACTCGTTGCAAATCGTGTTTCAGATATAATGACCAAAACATGCTGCAATGTCATTATTTTTGAAATCAATTTTGCACTAAACTAACCTTTATATATCTATACATCATGCTATGCTGTTATTTTCTCCATTTTCAATGTTAAAACTACAATTTTTAACAATTCGGTGATGGTTTATTCTTGATAAATGCCCAATATAAACTTTGAAGGCTGATTTTTTAAATATTGTTCTTTAAACAGCTGTATGTTTAAATGCTTGTAACTTCTTTAGAAAATGTCGGATTTAAGTGATTTTTTAACCATTTTATAGCTCTCATTTTACTGTTCAACACTGTATTAATAACTTAAAATTTTTGTGACGAGTGACTGGTTTGGCTTGTCTATGCCACATATATGTACTTTTGCGTGATGGCATATTCATAGAGGCCGTACATACAGTAATATCCACAAGAGAATTGTTATCAGGCACGGTATTTAATGTGCACAAATATATTAATGACTTAATAATGATTTATTTATACATAAATTAATCTTACCTCGTTTAATATTGTTAAGCCTTGTACACAATATGTGTGCACTTAAATTAAGAATTTTCATGTGATTGTTTTTATATATATCTTTGTATTTTTCAGTTGTTTTGAATGACTTAATACCAATGGTCTTTCTGTGCAATTATTCTATTTTTATTATGCTAAGAATGAATGGGATGGAATGTAGTCCCCTATAGACAGACCATGCTGGCGTACTGCTGCCGAAAAGCGCCCCCAGGTGGGAAAAAGGCTTCATGCTGGTATGATTAACGAGTAACTACAGTATACACTCATTGGCAGATTACATAGTCTTTTTTGTCTTCGTATCCATGATTTGAAGGTGTTCCGTTGTCTAATTGATATTTTCTGCCTGCTGTATCTATAAGTTAGTTAACACGTTGACTGCCAGACATTTTTTTTAGTATTTTTCCCATGTGCCAAAATAAGTATTCATGTAGAAAAATATTTTTTAAAAATTTTTTCAAGTCAGATATCATCAAAATGGTACAGAAGTATCGCATGTTAACAGGCCAAAAATTATTTCTTGAGGCACAGTTTTTAGTCTCTGTCTTGGTACTCTGATTACCACTGATGATACTACTTCTATAGCTGAATTTTTTTTTATTGAAACACACCCACTGAAACTGTATTAAAGCTTTATAAACAAATCTGTTTTTACTGAATACCAAATATGTAATTTAAAATGTGGAGTAGTAAGTTATTTGATGTGGATTTTTACTGTGCATGGGGTAATATTGGTCTGGTACAGTACCTGATAAAAATGGTTTCTGGTTTTGATAAATATTAAACTGTTTTATTTGTTATGTTTTCATACATCAAATGAAATTGAAGACAATGCTCAGCTTAGATATGACTTTAATGCATTTAATAACTGAGGCTTATTTTTTATACTTGCCATTTAAATTGGGAAACAAAAATAAATGTACCAATAGTAAAAAATTGAGAAACTTAAATAAATGCAATTGTAAAGGATTTAGCATTGTTTTTGTCTTATTTCTGAAGTAACAACATGGAGTACATACCCCACATTCAAGAAAAACTTTGTCCCCACTAGGAATTTGGTGAGCAAAAAAATTAAACAAAAAAAAGTATCTAATTTCCGCTTAGTGCTACTCTGTTTCTGTTATTCAGAAATTCAAGGCTCTGAGCAATCATGTCCCGTGATATTTAGAAATGATTTTTTAAATCTATTATTGTACATATATATTTAAATAATTAATAAGTAACAACAAGTTTCATGTATAGAGATTTTTAATAATTAATTTATATATATTGATTGAATTGAATTAATAGTTTGGTGTTTTTTATGTGTGGTGTTTGATTTTTTTTTTTTTTTTATATATTTATATTTATTCCTATTGTAAACTCAAAAGTATTTCAACTTTTCTTGTATTTTGAGTATTCTATACCAAATAAGTAAAATAAATTTAGTGTGTTTGAAGGGGATTATAGCTCCTTCCAGAGGGAATTGCAGATACTGTTTATTCAATTCACTACCCCTTCATATTAATCTTTCAAATTAGACATTAATAGGTTGTGATTTAATTTTCTAAGAGTTTGCCCCCAATAACACTTAGTGCTGAGGTGGGGCGGCTGGTATGGTGGAGTGTTTCGGGAACGGGCCTCACACTAGAGGCCGAGGACTATAAAGTGCAGATCTAATATCTGCAGTACATGCGTTAAATAAAATGAGAATTTACAAGGAATACATCAAGATTTATCATTCTTTTATATAAATCTTTATTAAAACAATACTAGTAACAACAAAATTTATATGAGTATAGTATGATACAACTTCCAAAGTGCTATATAAATAAAAAAATAAATAATAAACCATACTGGATTCTTTGGAGTTTGTATCATGCTACTGTTGTTAAATTACCACTACTGTACACCTAAACTAGTAGTTTTTTTGTTTTGTTTTTTATCTTTTCCCAACTCAAAAAATTACCTCTTTAATATATACATTTTTTTAATGTATGGCCTCTCAAATCAATTAAATAACACCTGTAAATGCTTAGAATGCTGGACCCCCAGGGGGCCCTTGACAGCCCCCCTGGCCCCAGCCAATGGTGCTCGCGAGTGCCCTTTCAGTATCAAAAAGAACCCCCCTACCAAAATCCTGGCTACGGGCTTGATATAATTTAAGAGAACCTCATAAAACTGATGTACCATTTTCAAGACTAAAACTAATTTTTTTATTACTGTAACTGGCCCTAAATTATAGAATGAGTTGGATGATCAACTAATAAATTGTAATAATTTACTAACTTTTATAGAAATTGTATTAAAAAAATGTATCTTTTAAATTATTCTGACCAATAACCATTTGTTATTATGGTTTGTGCTATTTTAGGCCTTGATTTGTTCATGTGTATCTACTATCATTTTCTTAGTGAGTAATTCTTTTTTTTTTTTAATGGGTCAAGTTGACACTTCTAGACCTGATCCAAACCATAATTCCAATAATTATTATTTTGTTCTTAACAAATTTGACTTTAATTTTCGTATTTCTCATTCATGTATTTTACTATTTTCATTGGAAAATTTATTATGTATTTGATTAATTATGTTATGGTGAAATAAATGTTGAAATCGTAAAAAAAAAAAATAAAAAAGCAAGATAAATCAGGGAAGGCGGGTTGGCTCAGCAATTTCCATTCAGGTTCTGAACCACGTTGTCGAGGGTTTAAGCCACACCCTGACCATTCTCGGCCAGCCATGCTTAGTTACCCAAGCTTGCACTCTTCCAGCCTGCTCTCACTATGTTTTAGCCCTAGGTGGTAGTATTTCATATTAACTATTGTGGCTGCTCCCATCAATATTGATGGTATCAAGACCGACATATCAGGATAAAAAAAACAAAATCGAAATGGATGATGATAGTATGATGGTACAAATTTATTAACTCTTGTATCTGAATTGCATATTGTATGCCTAAAATGTCGGATGACCACAAACATGAATTCAGAGGAGACAGTATATGGTTATTCAAGGACAGTTTTATTTCATTTACATATTAATTGTGGAATCATGCATATGCAAATGAGGCTATTCACCTTGCACAGTCAATCACAGGATGGATGCTCCAAATTATATTCTTAAACAAGTACAGCAGGATGATTATAGTCTTTCAAATTATACCAAATGAAGCACAGATAAAATAATTTTCACCTCCCCCTCCCCCAACAACATCCCCCAACCTTATTTTTTAATTTACAGACTTCTCACTAAGGAAATAAAGTTCAATTAAAGTTTATTCGAATGGTATTATTTAAGCATCTGGTTTTTTTTTTACATGTTTGTTAGCTCACCTATAAAGCATATGTTTAGGCAGACTTTCATCTCAATTTTAATGGAATGTTCGTTATTGATTCAGATCATAAAAAGTAAGTATAAACACACTTAGTGGAAACTCTTCAGCTTAATTCATTTGCACTGAACACTGATTACAGTTAATACATACACATTGTATTAGTAATAATAATTATAAATTAATAATAATAACAATATCATCATATGTGGCAAAGACAAGCCAAACCAGTCACTCGTCGCAAAAATCAATTTTGAGTTATTAATACAGGCTTAGAGAGTAAAATAATAGCTATAAAATGGTAAAAAAATCATTCAAATCCGACATTTCCTCATGAAGTTACAAGCGTTTAACCACACAGCTGTTTAAAGAACAATATATGAAAAATTAACCGTCAAAGTTTATGATTTCAGGCATTTCTCATGCAGAAACTATCTTTAAATCCTTAAAAAGTGTTGTTTTAACATTGAAAATGGGGAAAATAACAGCATAGAATGATGTGTAGATACATAAAGGTTAGTTTAGTGCAATAAAATAGATTTTTAAAAATTTGACATTCCAGCATGTTTTGGCCATTTTCTCTGAAACATGATTTGCGACGAGTGACTGGTTTGGCTAGTCTTTGCCACATATTATAAGCATTAGTTATTCAATATTATTATTAATTGTTGTCAGTGCTTACTGTACATTCTTCTAATCAATAATTTATTTTACTTCTAAAATGTCTTATCACTAAATATATATTTATATTTCCACATTAAATTAAAACATTATCAATACACACATTATAATATGAATACAATATTAATTGAAATAAATGTATCTATTCATATGAGATACATATTTATCAACAAATACAATAAAAACAATTGAGGTTTGCCATCCCAAATCCAGCATCAGTCACCAAAAATGAATATTGACTTTTTAATATATTCTCATTCTCCACATAATGAGCTTTAAAATCAGTGGCGGATTCAGTGGGAGGGAGAAGCCGGCCCGGGGCCCCTCTAAATTTTTCAAAATAATAAAAAAAATGTTGAGAAAAATAGAAAATAATAGAAAATTCTACACAAATTTTGATGCTAAGAATGCCATTTCCAACCGTCTAGAGACACCATAATCACATCGTGGGGCTGGAGTAGCATATACCCTCCATCTGTGAAAGTCCTTCACTGGGTGCCCTCTATTTCAATTCCTGGATCCCCCACTGAAAATGATAGGTCATGAGTTATCTATTACTTCTCTGTACTAAAGCAGTGACGGCTCTAGGATATATTTTCTGGGGGGGCTGAGCTGTCTAACAGGGGGTACTTGGGCTCGTAGGCCCGAGCTGGGGGAAGGGTTTGAGAGGGTCTTCCCCCTCCCAAATAAGATTTTTTGAAGAATACGGTAGGAACATCTGGGTGGCCAGAAATGACACTCTCTGATTGTGACAGACATGTGTTGGCTTGGCGTGGGCCTATTTTTATATATTTTTTTAGTCTGACTGCCGACGAGCTCTGTCAGGCTTGACCTGTCCCGTTCGCTTCGCCACTGTACTAAAGTACACTTTTCTGTGGTCCCATACTTATTAGCTAATGTCTTATCTTTATTATTCTTATTAGAGACCAAGCTGCTAAAACCATGGAAATCCCGGTTTCAAAAGTGGTCTTGGCACATTATCATGCTAATTACACTATTTAACATAATATAGTAACAGTACACTGGTTTTGGGACGGCCAGCCTCAAATTTGGAGTCTCTTAGAAAGGTTCTCCCACACTCCAAGGATCAAGCAAAAATCTACCAAAAACTAACACATTTCCAGCAACTTCAGAATGTTTGCATATTTTTTCTACTTTATTATTGCCTCCCTTTGTTAGCTGACCATGGACATCATCACACGCAGCAAAATACAATAAAATGTGATAAGAAAGCTCATTAAATCAAATCCCTAGAAAGCAATTCCTCCAAACTAACTAATAATGAGCATAAATATTTTTAAAAACTACCTGGCTGCAGTAAAATTTTTGTTACAGTATACTGTATACACTACTTGCATTGTTAGGAGTTATTAGTTTTAAAATACACCCCTATATCCAAAATAAATATCTGTTGATATAAAGAAAAACAGGAAGAATATCTTTCAAAATGTTCTTTTTTACCACAAATTAATGTACCCAATAATTTCAGTTTGCACTATACTATGAAATATGATCAGACGAGGGTGTTGGTGCAACTTTGGACCGCCTTGGTTGTTGGCCACGATAGCAGTAGACTTGGAGGAGGATAGCTATATCAATGGATACTTGGAGTACTCCACACACCCAGAACTGCATCGGAGCTTCGTTGACAATAAAATAGCCGGTTTTAAACATATCCCCAGATAACCAGCAACATACCATCTGCACACTATGAAAAACATAAATGAAGTTTAACTTCAGAGAACTATTAAAGTATATAATGATAAACACTGTAACGAAGTCCTTTAAGTAAAAAATTGTAATTGAAACAGAGAGGCTAAAAAAACTGGCAAGTTACAGCTGAGAGTTTAAATTTAGATCACTTTCAGTACAAGAAATGATAATAATCTTATTAGATAATAACAATGATACACAAACTGGCACTTATTAAGAAGTACTATTTTTATGAATTGTAACAAACTACCATAAAATCTCAAAAAGAAGCTCATCTCGAATTGAAGCCTTCTCTTAATTGCAAAAATAGCCTCGAAAAGAGGCCTATCTCAAAAAGTGAAGCTCATGGACTTCTTTTTAAAATAGCATAGGCTTCTTTTTGAGATAGTACAGTACATACACTGTACATGAATTTTAAACAAACAAAATAATTAAAAATATGCTTGATTTATACAGTAGCTTTAGTTGATTTAATGCCAGTTAATACACTCCATGATACAAACTGATGTTACAGTGGCCCTGTTTATTGTTATAAAGTAATAATTCTAAAAATTTACAGCATTCATTATTGAAAAAAAGCCCCCTAGTTACTTTGCAAAAGTAGCCTCAAAAAGAATCCTATCTCGAAAAGAAGTCCATCCAAAGGTCACAAAAAAAAACAAAAAAAAAGAAAATTCAGGGCTTCTATTTGAAGCTTTACAGTATAGAAGTTAAGGTTAATTTCAGTACCATATCTGCTGGCAATTAAATAAATATGGTTGTGTTTGATTTATTGAATTATTGAACACTCCTTTAACATTTGCTTTAGTAGAAAATTAAACGTAATGGTGGATGCAGCTGTTGAGATTATAAATTGTATTTATACTAGATTTTTGTAGTTCAAAATTATGACCCTAAATTTGGTATATTCTCAACACTGTTGTTTTTTAATCAACGTTGCTTTAAATGCCAATATCCACAGCAGAATACAATGTTCAGTGGCGCTATGATGATGTTGCATTTCAAAATATTTGAATAAAAGATGCTTACCTCATTCCCTGTGTTGATTTATTTTGGAAGTTTCTGTAGAACTGAGGGGAACCGAGCATTGCTTCGGTAAACACAGCCAGGAATCCTATCATCTCAACATACACAACAAAGCTAATTAATAAGTAGTTTATTACAGCACTGGTAACAGCGAATAGAGACAGGAATAGTAGATAATCTATAAAGCGACTCCACTGCCAAAAATACCTTGCATCAAAATCTACAAGTTAAAAACAACGAGAAACAATTTTTAGAAACTTAAAATAGGAAATAAATTAAAGGCAAAAGATTCATCAGTCAATCAAGGATGGAATGGTCAGGATAATTACATTTTTAACAAGTGTAGATGGATGAATATAAGTTTACCTTGACTTGGTTTAAATTTAAAGCAATGTCCACACTATCAAATTTTAGTTGACAAAAACATGTGACATGCCTAAATATGGTCATATATAGGCACAGTGTGACTATATATGGGCATACAACAATGTTTATGTCAAAGAAAATTTGATAGTGTGGACAGAGTATACGCACTACATCGCTAGCCAATGAATCATGGAAAGATCAGATGTTACACGTTTATCACACACACAGTGGCGTATCTAGAGGTGCGCACCCCTCCAAAAATTACTCGTGTCCCCCCAGTGGGCCCCCTAAAATCATGGTCAAGTAGTTAAAAATCACCTTATTTTGCAAATTAGCGCCCCTCAACTCATCATCGAGCCCCCCCCCACACACCACACCTTCGTGCCCCTCCCATCAGCACCCCCATTTAAAGATTTCTAGACATACATACATACATACATACATACATACAAATATTAAGGGCCATCAGACTTCAGAAGCTGCTTTGTCATTTAGTAAATTAAAATCAAAATTTGATGCAAATCTACTTGCAAATTAATAACAAGGGATAAAAAACAAAATTTAAGTTTGTCAGTATGCCAGCAACCAGTATTATTGGCAAAGGAGAAAGAATGTAAACTTTAAGTTTATCAAATGCAATTATTCTACAAACAGAAATCAGTAATATTGATATCAGTTATAAAAGAATAGACAATTCTTATGCTAATACAAACAACATCTATAATGCATACAGTTAAGCATTAAATCAATCATTCATATCCTAGTCAGATTAAACTTCAGTAACAAAGATCTTATAATAACAAGGTAACGTGATCCGCGATCTCTGCGTGCAAATTCTGTAATACCGCAGTGTAGGGCGCACTCTTGCAATTATAATTACTTTTAAACTTTGACATCATTCACTGAACATCGACGCTCCTATTTGTTAGAATTGCTACAATACACGCACCATTGTATACCAATTGATACCCACTGCTTATGAATATTTTTGCTGAATTTTTTGGGAGTTTTGCTTATCATAAATAAAAAAGAGAAAAGGCTGTGGGGAAAAAAAATGCAACAGGGGCAGAGAAACATGCTTTTTTTTTCTATTTGGCCAAAAAGACATCATCATGGCCATACAGTATATGGGCAAATCAAACACATTTGTCACATAAAACTTTATAGTGTGAAGAGAGATTAAAAGCTCAGAGTGTGCTCAGAGTATGCTAATCTATGCCGCAGGTGGGCAAAGTGCAGGCCCAATAGTGATTTTTTGCCGTCCGCTAAGATTAATTAAAAACCCTATGCGTGCAGTCCGCCAACCACCTTTGGCTAGAAAACACCTTGTTGTTTACCGCCCAACACCAATCATCTGTAAAAAGTAATAATTGAACTCAGAATAAAGTGGTATAAAAGCAGTGCATGAAGGTTACTGGAAGCAGACGGGAACCATCAAAATTTGGTGCGCGCCGTCAATGTCAAATAAAAAATTCACTTTGGATTTTTATGCCCACCCCTGATCTACGCTATGTGAATCACATTGATGACGTAAACAAAAATCAACAAGCTAACTACAACTTCAACAACCAGCAACCAGCAGGACATTTTAAGTGACACTTTCTATAAGCAAACTTTTTTACAGTATCAATGGGAATGAAATATGAAAACAGATTTTTGATCTAACACAAAACAGTACTCTATTTTCTATGTTTTACAATGGTTTACACAACATGGTTTGGTGATATAATATACTGTAATTATATAACACCTCACAGGACCTACAGACTGAGTGCTAATTATTCTGTACTTGCATGTCAGCCCTCCAGCTGAAATACAAGGAGAGAAATGATGGAACTGACCAGGAACATAGATGAAAAAACTCATGATTGAGCTCTTCTAGTATCCTTAAATCTAGGCCTAGAATAGTAAACACAAGTTTCCAATTTCTAATAGGCAACCACACAATTAACAGGCATTATTAAGGGCTTGTAAAATGCAACAAAATATTAAGTATGTCAACAACACATGTAAATCCCTTTAAATTAAGACAAAATAAACCTCAGCAGATTGAACGCCCATATAGTTTAGCAACAAAATAGAATAGCAAGCAAGCAATGCATTTTGGGATCTACTGACGAGGCTGACGGTAGTCAGAACTGAGTGCAGTACCTACCAGTAAAAGCTTTCCTTTTAAAAGGTTTTACAAGCTTGCAAGAAGAGGAGGAAGTCTTTAAAGGATCGTCATGAGAATCTGTAGTACAAAGGGAAAGTTATCAAGTTGAGGAGGCAAGCAGATAGCCAACTACTCCAACACCACAGCTAGTAATAAGAATTATAATAATAATAAAAATAATAATATTTATAATAATAAGAAAAAGAATAATAAAGAAACCTCTACCCAACTAAATATAGCCCAATTGGATTTTAACTTTATAGGAATACAGTACTGTAATAAGACAATAATAATCATATACTCACTGATGATTTAATATGGTAATAACAGCAGTAATATTAATAATAATAAAACAATAATAATAATAATAATAATAAATATATCTGATAATAACAATAATTTGGTGATAATATTGTGTATTGTGATAAAACAGCAACAATAATAATACAATTAATATCAATATACTAACCAAAACTTAACAAGAACAATATTGTATTGCAACATGTAATCAAGCATCTCAATACAGACAGCTTTCTGTCTATATACTGTATGTTGGCTGTTAAAAACATTTTATGCTTCAGAATAAGCACTAGGAGAAGATGGTCCCTTGAAAAATTGATTATTAACAGCTGAATTATATTCTAGAGTTTATACAACTACCATTTATCTACCCTAAAAGGTTATCCATTCTTTTTATCATTTTCACATGAGTAAAAACACATGTTGGGGAAAAGAGGGACAACATTTTATGTATTCTTCTATGAAAATGAGACAATCAGGAAAACAAACAAAATATCATTTTATATGATTGTTTTTTTTGGGGGGGGGGGAAGGGAGAGGATGTACAGAAAATAGTATGTTTTGTATTTACTTAAAATTGGTGAAGAAAATGGATGACCCCTAATAGAGCTTAGCAAAAACATTATCAGTGACATCACTTTATAATCAAGATTTGCTTTTTGATGTGTTCTCACAAGCTTCCACAAAATTTCCAATATCTTTAAATTTTGTTTAAAATTTTATTTTATTCCAACGGCAACAATGTTGCCCATAACAGCATACGACATACAGTAAAGATAATAGATACATACAACAGGTTAAACAGGTTAGGCCATATAATCCCTCACCCACCCCACCCCCCCAAGAAAAAAAAATGAATGTAATCAGCATGCAAGCTATATTTAAGAAATCAAAAAAGATTAACACAAAACAGAAAAGAAATGATGAATAAAATAAGATAAAGACGGCAAAGAAAATCAATTTCAAAAGTAAAACCACAGGAATTGAATGATGAAGTTAAGTTGAAATTCTACCAAAATTGCTAGCCCTCTACAATGTAGTCTTTTAACCTTTGTCCACACTAACATGCTTTATGTGACAAATACAGTACATGTAATTATCATACTATGGGTGTGACAAGACATCATCATGCCCATATATGGAAAAGTCACAAATATATGTCAGAGAAACTATTTTTTTTTATCATTGGTTTTTCTTCATCAGTTTTAACACGTTGACTGCCAGACCTTTTTTAAGGTTCGTTCCTGTGTGCCAAAACAAGTTTACATGTACAAACATACTTTTTTGAAATTTTATCTAGTCATATATCATCAAAATGATGTGTCTAATAAATTGGCAGGAAAATATTGTGACAGCACTATTTAATGACTACGCCAAATGCAAGTTTTCTCATCCACTTTTTGCATGGGTTGGTATATGTTAAATGGGCACCCCCAATTGTGCCGCTCGACACAACAGACATACATACGTCATTTACATGTAATTGTCTAGGGATATCTTCCCCAAACTACCACTCGATAAGTCTGTGGTTCTACGATGTATACCAAGGAAGTAATAAACGCTAGCATGTTACCCTGATTTTGACGAGTATAGTCATCTCTGGCGCCCTCAGCAAGACCACGTGGGACGAGTATACTCATTGCTGGCACTGGGAGCCAATGTGTTAAACACATATTTCTATACGGGACTATAATTATCATAATAAACTGCCATGAATGCAGAGTTGAGTATCATGTTATAATTTAACATGCATGACTACTGTACACAAGGGGAAATATAGTGGGAAAATGTCTAGAACAAGTCAGAACCAATTAAGATGGTTTCTTTGATATTTATGTCATTGTTTTAACTCAAGTATGCAATGAAAAACATATCATAAATGGAACAAAAGTTTATTTCGACAATAAAGAGTACAGTGTATATCGTATGTATCAAATATTGTCGTAACATTACTAGGGTTTGTGGTGGCATGTTATACGGTATACCTTCCTGAAACAGAAAACCCTGCTGGTATAAATTCCGTAAGACTGTGCGATATCACAGATTTTGTCTAAAAAAAGGGGCAAATAAATCAACAAGAACAAGTAATAAAAGAAGAGACCGGTACAATGGGGTGGATCCAGAGATATCCAAAAGGGGAGGGGGGCCAAAAATGGGGCTAAAAATGGGGCTGATCGAGACAACACTACATTAAAATAACCTCTGAGGTGCTTCAGGCAATCCATTTTTTCTTATTTTTTTTCTATTTTTTTTTTTAACTTTCCAAAAGGAGGCACCCCCTAAATACACCCCTGGTACATACGGTCAACCTAGCAGTCAGATATCAAAGAAGAAAATCATCAATGTGCATCAACTACCAGTAATTATTGGTTTTACAGATTCATCAATTGATTGATCTACTCTTTATACTTGTACATCCAGGATTCTAAAGCGGGCACACAATGCATTCACCAATGTTCTTCCCATGATTCCATCTCTGGTCTTTGTGTCAGCGCTTAATGATGCGATGCCCCTGATGACTTTCAGAGCCAGTCTGATTGGATTATCATTAAAATGATCTGTCGGACGCGCATCGCCACTGTGGAATCACGCTCAGTCAACACAGAGTGTGCCTGCCTCAGGGAAAAGTAGTTGCTAATGTAAGTTTGATTGCAATCTACTCACCACTGAACTTCCTCTTCCTTGTTGATATTTCTTGTATTGCTTTAACTTTTGTACATAACTGTAGCATCACTAGCATAGTGGCCAACATTATGACACTCTGTGCTAGTAATGGAAACTCAAATGGATGACCAAACCTGATCAAAATAAGAAAAAAATTTAATTAAATCTTTAAAACTTGATGTATGTTCCTTGTCCCTCGGCTATTTTTGCAGGTCCCACACAAAATCGCACTTCAAAAAAAAAAAGTACAGTAACCTATATTTGTTTTCTTAAAGATGTCCTTGAAAATGACCAAAATTATAAAAAATAATTTTTAAATTAACTTACTCATTTTGCAGTAACATATAAATTATTAACTTGAGCATAGAAATTATTAAATTAAAAAGATGTGTTCCCTTATTTTTAAACTGGATAATTATAATAAAGATAATAAAACACTTCCAGTGACTGAAAGTGTTTCTATCATTTTTTCCCTGTAAAATGATGGTTTTTATGAGTAAGCATTTTTTAAATACACTAATTTCTATGTTCAAGTTGATAATTTTTATGTTACTTCAAAATGGGAAAGTAAATTTCAAAAATGATTTTTATGATTTTTTTTTGTTTTTTGCAAGGGACAGTACATCTTTAATATACGTGATGTGATAAAAAAAAAAAAAACAATTCCAGTCCCCAAGACTCACAATGAGACTTAATTTACGTAAAGCATTTGTGTGTATATTTGTCATGTGATGAGATATGCCACTTTAAATTATTATTATTATTATTATTATTAAATTATTATTATTATTCATTTATTTATATAGCACCTTTCTTTTGACCTCGGTCATTGGGTCTACATGCTTAAGTGTTGCTGCTGTAATCAGTACAGGAGCAGGCAACCCCACCAGGTACCCATTTATACTCCTGGGTGGAGAGAAGCAATGCAGATAAAGTGCATTGCTCAAGGAAATAAGCAAAATGCACAGCGAAGGATCAAAGGCAAACTGTTCCTGCTGCAGAAAACTACTTCAAACCTATTCATGAGCAGTTATTGAGCTTCCTGCCTTTTTCATGTCCTTGGCTTTCAGGTTAAACCAATTAATAATTATTAAAACAATAACAATAACAAGCAATTTTAAAATGGAAAGCAGCAGATACAAAGGATTGTTTCCATAGAGGTCCCCTTTATACAAAAATATACTTAAAATAGTTGACATAATTATTCAACTTACCAAAATAGAATCCTTAATAAATTTGCTAATATCAAAGCCAAGCAGACATATGTTGAGAATCCATCAGCATTATCTGTCTTTCTAATTTCTAAGTATTGTGGGATATAAGGCACTATTCCTCCGAACATCATACTTGCCGACGCAATCCATGAAACTAGATTAGCCAAGGTCAACTCAGGCAGTGACTGGTGGAGGTTTAGAAATACTTTGTAGATCATCATATCCATTTTACCAGATTTGATTCAGTTCACAAATTTTGTTTGTAAAAAAAGTCCAATAGTTGTGCTGTATCAACTATGATGACAGTCATTTTTTAGTACCTCAAACATCTTTTATGTTGATCTGAAATAAAACATATGAATGTTAATAATCAGGTATAATGAATGACTAGAGACAAGCCACAGTATATCCGACTCAAATTCTACTGAAATCGTTCATAAGTGTTAAATATTATATAACTTTTTAAACTTCATTGGGCAATGGCAACTATTTACCGTACCTTTAATTAGCAAATGGAAGTTAAAATATGGTACTGTTCTGTATCCCTAGAGACGGCGTTAAAAAAAATTATTTAGCCCTGGTCTATTACTAGCAATGAAAAAGGAGGGGGGAAGGACGTGGCCACTCAAGTTTAGTCTAGGACACTATGAATTAGCCTGTATTATCTATTCTTACTTGATTCTTACTTGATGATTTGTATCTTCTAAAGCTTCCACTTATTTGACTATTTCTTCACTATAACTATTACTACAGAGGGCTTGACACTTCGCAGAGTGAGGATTAAGGTGCTTGTAGTCTTGCAGAGTGAGGTTTAAAATACTTTTCCAGCTTGGATTTAAATTCATTTAATGTTGAGGCATTAATTATTTCACTAGGTAGTGAATTCCACTTTTCGATAATATAATACGAAAAAAGTTTTTTCTGTGCATAGTCTTAGTATGCTGTTTTGCAATCTTAAACTTGTGACCTCTAGTTATTGAGTCCTTTATAAAAACAAAATAATCATTTGGATTTACATTGTCAAAGCCTTTCATCATTCTAAAAAGCTGCAATAAGCATGCACGCTCTCTCCTATACTCTAAAGTATTTAGTTTTGTTACTCGTAATCTTTCTTCATAAGATATGTTTTGTAAAGGGGGGGCTAATTTTAATGATCTTCTTTGAACCTTTTCAAGAGCTTGAACATCTTCCTTATTATGTGCTAACCATGCAGTAGCACAATATTCTAAAGTAGGTCTAATTAATGATTTATATATTATATTAATGATAATATTAATAGGACTAGGCCCTAAGTCTCCTCTCACGACCTCTACCTCAAATTGAGTGTTGTTCCAATTGGAGCTAATCAATTATCAATCAAGAAGATCAAGGACCTAGGCCCTACTGGTTGGAATGATTATTAATTTGGAAGAGGTTATTCGCACAGTACCGTGCAAATTAGGAATAAGAACTTATTCACACGGTATGACAGCCGTATACCGTATGAGTTGGGCACAGCACAGACAGTCGATTTGATAACCCTAACTGAAGTGCAATAGGTTCTAGCTTAGCATTGTGTGTCTGCAGACCTTTACTCTTTTCTTAAGCTATCCTTGAGAAATTGCCATGAAAAAAGCCTTTGTGGAGTATGTACTGGTGGTATTATAGTCCCTTACCATAGGGCCTAGTAGTGACATTGATTTTTGTTCCATTCAAAAATATTAAATTGCTGCACTTAGCCCACCTCTAAAAGTCTCTCCTAATCCCTCTCTACCATAACAAATCCTGGATCCGCCACCGAATATATGTACCATATACTGTACTTGAAAATAAGCTTTATTGATGTACATTCTTCACTGCCTTTTGGACCTTTTCCAATGTGTGGGAGTGTTTTTGAAATGCTACTGGATACATTGATTGTAGGCCTAATTATATACACAAAGCACATAGCGCTCAGAGACCACAGGGAGCTGTGATAATTGTCGAAAGATTGTTGTATGTACAGTACTCTACAACAAGGTTATTTTCGTCCTGAAATTTCTTTAATGAAATCAACAAATGAATTGTACATAGTCACTAAATGCCTGACTGACCTTCATTGACATCATCAGGCTTTCATGGCTGTTTTTGTGATTGTGAACACTATCAGAAGCCAAACAAAGAAGAAAGCTTTTATTGGCGCTTTTTTTGAAGACAGTGTTAGTACATTCTACGATGCTGATTGGCTACGTCTACCGTGCGAATAATGTATTATTTACTATTTGCATGGTAGTGTTTGTATATCTGAAAAGGTATTTCGGTTCGATTAGGTATTCTCGTAACAAATTAAGTAAGTTTCTCGTAAAATATTTAGGTCATTCAACCTTTTGAGACGATACCATGTTAAATATTGTTAATTCACGATGTACCATGCTAATTGATTGGGAATAAGAACTTATTCGCACGGTTTTAGACGTCATGAAACGTCAAATGCTGATTGTCTAGGTCTACCGTGCGAATAAGACTCCTAATAAGAGCTTATTCGCACGGTCTACCGTGCGAATAACCACTTCCTATTAATTTATTGTGTTGTGGTGCTTTTCCAGTGTCCAACCCCGACTCGAGCGAGGCAAATGGCCTACTACTACTAGCCTATACTAACTAGACCCTAGGTAGGCCTAGCTATAACTGTAATTACTAATAATAGAAAAATCTGTTTATCTTCGTATTGTTAAGCTTAATAAAATTAATTTATATAAAATTATGTCACCAAATCAAATGCAGCTTGCTGGACTTCGCACACCTTGTCAACCTAAGCTAGGCCTACGTTTTTGCGGTGCCACCACAAAGTCTGAACTTTCAATCACCGAAGACCCTCCAACTGACCTTCCGGCGTCTGCTAGAATATATTTGACCTACGACATTGAGACGTTACTCAATACGAAGTTCGCCCCTGGGCCTCTTGTTTGTAAGAGGTTTGCTTGTGTGTTGTTTTTTTGTTTTTGTTTTTTTGGGTAGGTTATTAGGTAGGTTAGGTATGCTTTGTTTTTTTAAGTAAGGGAGCCAGGCTTTCGGAACTGTACTCTGTATGTATCAAACCAAGGAGGTGGTAATCAGACATGAGACAGTGTGAGCAATCGAGTGTGGTCTAGGCCAGCCTCGGCGGCTAAGTCTGCACACGGACGAAAGGAGCCTGCATCGTGTCGCTGATGTTCATACCTCCCTATCATGCTGAGTGTGGACAGCCTAGACCTCATACCTTTAGGTTTTCCCCTAAATCATAAATGAAATGGATGTAGTTCAAGTAGAATAGAGCTAGCCATACCCGGGTGTGGGCGCTTCAGACCATCATTTCTGGGACCGCAATAATCAAAATTTTGGTTCAGGTTTAATTAGCAATAATTTTACCAAGGCTATTTTGAGTATGTGATGGCAAAGTTTATCTTATCTTTTGACTCGAACTGACATTATTATGTTTTTTCATTTGTGTCACTAGCCTGCTCTAGATATGTTATCAACGAAGTGAGCACTTTTGGATCACAGTGCAAAACAAATAATTGTGCAAATGTATAAATTGAGTGGTTTAGCAAGAAGACTTGGCTATCAAATTTTACATTCTAATGGACACCAAATAAGATGCATCTTTTCAATTACCAATTGCTCCGGTGGCAAAGGACTAGGAAGAAGTAAATGTGTTGGTAAAGATGTGTGTCGGTGGATGGCATCAGCTTCAAACAAGAGGAAGGATGTTGTGGCAGCAAAAACTAAAAATACTCATCAAGTTCAGCTTGGACAGAAAGGTTAACATATGATATTTTTTATAGAAATTCAGTTTTCCAAGGACCCCAACCAACAAGATGTTTAAAGTCCATGATAGGGGTCATCACGCCCATCACCACCCTTTGGTAGCACATTTGAAGAATAGGGACATCTAGATGCGTGGGAATGGCATTCATAAAATGAATGGATTCAGACCTCCCCCACCCCCTCCCCTTTGAACCCCTGCTGATGCCGTCACTACTGTGCTTATTATAATGTTTTAACCTCTTATCATTCTTAAAGCATTTCGTTTGGACAGCATACATTAGATAGATAAAGTTTTATGAGCGACGTCAAATATATTAAAACAAAAAAAAATAAATAAATAAAAAATATATTATTAGACATGAGGTCACATAGATGTTATTGATGTTGATTGATGTTTCTATTATCTTCTACTTATAGTGGCCCAGGCAAGTAAAGATGTCACATACATAGCTGTGGTTGTGGTAGGAGCTGTTTTGTTAGGTTAGTTTTGTGTTCCATATATTTCTTGAGCAAAATGTTTATTTTTCTTTACAATAGATAGTAATTTATGGATCATATTTATTCTTAAATGGCCTGGTTTATGTAATAATGATAATAATTCTGGATTTATATTGTCACAACATTGAAGTGCTCAACAACAACATATGAGAAGAAAATAAACCATAAACTAAAATTATAAAGTTATAAACTATATACAGTATTATTAAAAAGAGGTCCCAGTATGTAAAATATATGTTCCATCAATTGTATTATATAATATATTTTAATATTGTTTCTTATACATATACACATTAGTTAGTGTATATTTTAATAAGGCAAATGATGCATATTTTTATTTGGTGCTTTGTTTCAGTTGCAATGTTTTATACTGTTGGCCAAGAGTTGATGGATTCAAAAAGCCCAAATTCGGTTTTTACAAGAAGTTTGAAATTATGTAAAAAAAATTATGAGGTGAGGTCAGTTAATTAATTCCCATAATCAAGATGCTCTCACCTTTTTCCGTTTTATTTAAATTATTTTGTTATACTTTCATTATTTCCTACCAATAATATAGCCAATAATTAAGTGTGATAAATACATTATATGGTTCTGGTTTTATGCTAAAATCTATTTCATTATACAGTACAATGCTAAATAAGTTGTGTGCATGTGTATGTAGGTTATGGAAGCCATAGGAGAGCCTATAAAAGGATATGGCGAAATGGACAGAAGAGGAAGACGGAAGCATGTAAGGTAAATACAGTATTCAGTTAGCAGGAAATATAATTTTCCGCATCCCAGAATTGGTTGCTAGATAGATATATAGCGCATTATTGCAGTATTATTTTTATGATCCTTATAATATAAACTTTGATATCCTTATTGCAGTCACGTGATTTACACAAAAAATGGATCTCAATACATGAGGATGAAATTTTATATAGAGGGCAGCAAAAGGAAAGGCACAGTACATCTTCAAGTTGAACAGGTAGGTCTACATAATTGGAAAAGCGAGTACTATGAAAATCGTCTCATTGACAATACCAGATACTCCCTAACAAGGGGTCCGGAAAGGGATCCAAGGTCCTTGGCGAGAGTTTCACACCCACATTAATCTTGCCATGGTTGAAGCAAATTTTAAGAACAGGCACATCTAGTTGCCCCCAAAATGAAACTTACAGCCTGTAAATATGCCTTCTGGACCCACGCTAACACTGTAATAAATAAGTTTACTGGATTGAAGTACCCTTTCACTCATCAGCCATCTTGTTTCCTGCTTCCCATTCACTTGTTGTCAAGTCTGTTATCGCCTCAGCCATGATGCATATCTTGTTTCTTTCTTTATGATAAACATCTTCGGTAAATGCTTCCTTGTCTTGATTTGTATTATTTTTTAGGTTTCAAATGGGAATCTGGAGTATAACTATATGTACATAGATCTAGATGGCTATCCACAGCAGAGAATCATCATAGAAAGCCAAAACCAAGCTTGAGAACAGTGGTGTTGGGTACATAGCAGTTTGTGTGCTGTGATGGTGCACACCTCAAAGGGGTGCTAGGTTAAATTAAATTTATATTGAAATTGACTATGGATTGTGTACTCCTCAACAGAGTGCATACAATGTTGATAGCATTTGATGTGCTCACACTCAGAGGGGCTAGGCTCATATGGATTGTGACCCCCACTACAGGGCATGTTCAATGTTGATAGCAGTTAATGCAGTACAGACTGTTCACCTTGGTTCATAATAATTGAGATATTATTGTGTCCCTGTACAGGATACTTGTTTAATAGCACTACCCTTCACAGCAGTTAACCTAGGAGTCATTAGTTTTGCTGATGTACAAGTTGATCTCGAGAACAGCAGGCATCAATTTGTAAAACTAAGTTGTCTATATTTCACTTTCAGTATTCAACTGTAGGCGAGAAATTGATATACAGTAAAATGATAACCTGTTATTATTGTTGGAGAACAGTTTCACTAATCAGACAATGTAATTACAGTACTCAAACTTTTTATTTTTAAAAAAAGAGACTTTTCCAATTTATGTAGCTTTTACATATTTTTGAATGACAATAAATTAGAAATATTCAATGGCTAATGTATTGTAAAAAGTGTATTGTAATTTGTTTTGATTTTTTTTTTAGAAATCCCTACCAACATAATTGCTCTACAATACTGTACATAGTTCAGTGGAAAAAAATTCCCACGGCAGCATATCTAAAACTATTGACATGGGTTAGTGGAGAGGGCAACCTAGCTGAAGGAATGAGGTGGTATTTCAGGCCTAGGCTAAGCATCACATGATTTTTAACCACTTGAGTTTATTTTTTTGCTCTGAAAAATTGTTATTAAGCTAGCATCCCACACCTTGCCTCAAAACAACTGCCAAAATTACAATAAAAACAGTCCCCACACATTTCATCTACTACAACATTTCATCTACTACAATAACCTGGATTCAATTTGACAACCAAAACTTGTTGTGCAGCGCAAGATTCTCATTGATTTATGTTAATATTATTTACAACTTAATTATTGCTTTCGATTAAAAAAAAACCGAATAGCATAATATTCATATTGCTAAGCAAGCCACAATCCATTTTGGTCTTTTTTCTCGAACAAGATCAGCAACTAGAAGGCATAGCGTGTCCTGATATCCTCAAGTTTCTTTGATACCTATGGAAACGAATATAACATTAGCAGGTTAGCATCATCTCATTTGCATAAAGTAATAATAATCATGGACATATTACTTGCCAAGAAGCTATTAATTATTAATTCAGGCAAATTTTATATATCAAAAATACATAGTATGTATAGATCAATTCTTTTAATTTGTGAGGTGGACTACAGGAACCAAGCAATTAATAAAGTCATCAATATTCATCAAGCTCATTAGCATAACCACCAGCATTCATAAAACCAGGATAAACCTACCTCAGCTGGTGTGCGTTCCAATTCTTCTGCCACGCTTCGTTGCTTCGCCGGATCCATTGAACTGAACTGCTCGCAAAGGTCACCATCAATGACACTCTAAAGAATGAAGCACAACAAATAGAAGAATATTAAAAATACACATCATTTCAAGTGTTGTTGGTATTATGAGCTGGTAGAATTTCAAAGACAAACTTTACACACTTAAGTTTACAATTGACAATGTGCTGTGATAACAAAAAGTAATAATACTTAAATTAAAGGTGATCTCTACTTTAATACTGACTCTGTTAGGAATTCCTACGGAGGTAATCATTTTGATAAGGAAATGGTAAACAGATGATTTCTACTAAAGGTTACTGACTTTCTTAAGGAAGTACAGTAGTAAGAACTATAAAGTGACATTATTGCTATGGATAATTTTTCCTTCCTGATGACATAATTAATGTCGAAATATTGAATCTCGACACGATGGCGTGTATTTCGATACTCGGAGTATGTATTATACTATCTTATCTAAAATTAATCAGTGGACCTTTCGGTTATTGCTACTGAAGTACTCACTTTGATAGGAAAGTAGTAAGATCTAAATGATAGATGGTCTCTGCCACATAGTGGTGGGTACTCCGACCTCATGTGCATCTCCAGATGCTGGAAGAAGTCGTGATCCTGTCAGAAAAACACAAATTAAAACATTTTATATTTTAAACAACTTTAATTCTATAATCAAGGAGTTCTGGCCTGCAATAACAGTCCTGAAGTACTGTAGAATTTCAGCCTTCTTATTCTTCAGTAAAAAAGGCCCATAAATCTACAGACTTGTACATTTAACACTGTTCCTATATTCTTTGCAATAATCATTCATTTTATTTTATTTGCATCATTATATATTCAACACTATAATTTTTAAATATGCAAATTCAGAAGTCCCAGTAAGCTTGGTTTCGCATGGCTAGACCATTAAATTAGCTGGTAACCAATTTAAGGTATTTTGTAGTAAAAATCTAAATTGTTTCAAACTGTATCCTATTGAGAGTTACATATAATATATAATTTTTAGAGAGTTTTTGCAGCATATTATACCAGATAGTTTTGCTATGATTTTATAAAATTATGGTAGACAAAATGAAAAAATATCAATTCTTACTAGCATTCATAGAGTGTACATACATTTAACCTTCTTATTATATTCAATGTATTTAATATCATTACCTCATGTGATGTGAAAGGCACAAGAATTCCAATAGCTCCTGATAGAGTGGTGTACACAAGCGACTCGGATCCACCAGGAATCAAGATGGACTTTTGCAGGGACAGGATGGTTTCACCAATGTGGAAGTTACAAATCACATCAGCCTTCTGGGATGCGCCGTTCAACAGGCCTCTATCCCACAATGCTTTGGAACCGGTTGGATCCTCATCTACGTCATCATTGATGCTAGGAGGTAGTCTCACCTGAAATTAATCATCTAATTAATAATGACAACCTTA
>NW_022755469.1:826249-838304 GCF_011630105.1 Anneissia japonica | reverse complement strand
GTAACTTGAAGGCACATGTATCCTTTACATTGCATAACATCTTGTTAATAGTGGTGTATCTAAGGGGTACAGAAAATGGGAGCTTCTTTCCCTCGTTCCCCCTCCCCCTGAATCATTTTCGAAGAAAAAAAATTACGCTCGAGGAGTTAAAAATCACCCCATATTGCCAACTAACACCTCTCATCAAACCCTCCCACTTCACTTTGCATGCCCACCCCTCCATCTTCCCCCTCCCACCAATTCAAGACTTTTACAAATGCCACTTCTTGTTAACAATATAATTACATAAGTAAATGTATTCAAGATATTATTGCACTTACAACTGTGATATTGCCGAACTTGTCAGCACAGACCACGGTGTTGTAGTCCAGAATGCAGGAGGCTGTGATCCAGCGGGGGTAAGTATCGTCAGCGAAAATTATCAACTTGTTTTCTGCTCGTTTGTACCGCACGAAATGGAAACTCTCCTGGATGTCGCTGACAAGAATCCTGTTGCCAACGGTCGTAATGTTTACAATAAGGTTTGGAATCATCTGAAAGCAAAGCAAGGCTTTGTTATGTTTAAATTGCTATGTTAAGAATGTTCTTTTGTTAGGTATACACTAAATTGAAACAGACAGCATTATCATCAAAAAAATTTTTAACTGAAATAAGATATTTTAAGATTTTTGATTGGACATTCCTGTTTTTAGGAGGGTTTTAGTTATTGGAACAATGGCAATACTGGTTACACTACAGCATTAAACAATGTTTACCTTATTTTCACATTTTCTGAGCAGTTTCTTCTTTCCGAGATCATATATTCTAAGTAATTTGCCAACACCTACAAGAACTCTACCTTGGAATGAACATATAGCAGCAGGAACATCATCAACAGTTGTCTATAAAGGAAAAAAAAGTTTCCCTGAAAATTACTTTTAAAAAACACAGGTCAAAAAGTCATCACTACCTTATCCCCAAGGTACAGTAATGCGAGTGAAAAAAGATTTTTCTTGCCAATTACGAGACATAGAAATAACATGGTTCTTACATTCTTTACATGGACTCATAAATTTCCTGGTAATCAAAGATTTTCATAATAAAAAATGAATGGAACCTGCAAAATTTAGTAGTTTCTATCTGTGTAACCTTGAAAGTGCATAACTAAAAGAATTAAAAGCCAAGAAATACCTTGTGCAATAGTTGAAGGTTGCAGCCGTTCTCTGTGATTTGGTATGTGTGAAGAAATCCCCCTGAACATGTCCTTGGGCTAAGCGTCATGTCCTTTGCCGTTCCCACAATCAAGAACACATCTTCATCACCTCTATTACCAAACTTGCACACAGCCAGACTACAAAAATAATTCAAACAGTTAATATTCATTACTCCAAAAAAGATAATGAACAAATACAATTCGTCACCTTGAATCAAGAAACAAACATTATGTTGTAACTACAGTACAATAGTAATAGTCATATCAGAAGACATAAGAGAGAATTAGTTTGTTTACTTATAATGAAACATCATTTCAACTCTTGACGCTCTTCAATTGTGGAGCGGTAAATAATAATAATTAGAAAATAAGAATGGTAATTGGCAAAGTAGTGACTGACAATTCTACTGTTTTTGAGGTACACTTATAGTTAAGGAATGATTAGCAATAAGTTTATCCAGTTAAGTATTCAAAAAAAAGACAAAAAAAAAAAAAAAAAAAATATTCACCTGAGTGCAGATTCATTCTGTTCTAATTGGATCAAATGAAGTGTGTTGCCCGAGACAGGGTTCAGCAATCTAATAACTGACGCCCACATGCCAGCCCCAGCTTTAGGAGCTCCGAATACTGTGTCCGGTAATTCCTCATTAATAAAGGCTGCCGCCATTTCAGCTGCTAGTTCCCGCTCTTCCTCCCCGGCAGCCTCTACCATTTCCTGATGAACAAATAAATATGGGTAAATACATGATGGACATAAACAGAGTGATGTGCTATACACGAGTCTCAAGTCTCCCTGTAGTCGCAAGTGGAGTCTCCCAGAAAACGGGGCTGCCTTCCACACTCCCGCAAGCAAGCAAGAACCTACCGGAAAATTACTATTGTCCCGCAAATTCATAATTATTTGTATGTTTTTTACTTCTTCATTATCAATTGTCTCATGGAAGTCAGTGCCGATGGGTATCACCATGCTCAAAAAAAGTAAAATCAAATACGCTAAGAAAGCTCATTTAATAAGATCTCACGGAAGGGATTTCTTCCAACTGGAGACTCCTGTCTATAACAGGGGTTCTCAATACATTCATGATATGGGTAAAATACAGGTAATGTTTGATTGTTGCCGACCAAAGTATTCGGGCAACTTAGCCCCAATCATTGGACGAATGGCATATGTATCTCATTTGATAAATGTGGGTGGGGGGGGGGCGTCTGATACAAAAGTGAATACTTGTGGATATAATTACCTCTGCCATTTGCTGTTTGCGTTGCGCTTTTGTTGTGTCTGTATAAGCATTGTGGTCAGTTTCAATTAGAATTAAGTTGTTACTTTCTGGTGGGATCACAAACTTCCTTGGTGTGAATTTAAGAGGAACAGATACTTGGTTGAAAACAGCTCCTAACTTCTCCAATGCCAAAATTCTAAAATAAAAATTAAAAAGAAGATTTAATCAAACTGGGCTATTATAATGTATACATTCACATACACTATATTAGGGAGGTTTCGATTGCACAACGACGGTAGAACGTAGAACGTAATGACTTCATTAAAAGTCATGTGAGCGTTATTGCATGGATTCTAGAACGCATTTTGGCCAAACGTACGTATGCAGAAAAGGTAGGACGCCTGGTAGGACAGTCACGCATGAGTGATTCCCTTCTAGTGTCACATCGAAAGCTCGCTATTGATTCATTCATTCATCACCTGATTGATCCGGTCTTCTGTAGTGTCAGTAGCCTTGTACCTCTACCTCAATGCACACAACCAGTGTACAGATAAACATTCTCAAGTCTCCATGCAAGGTTACATCTCCCATAATGGATAATTCAAAGTAACATTATTGAAATCATAACCTGGTGCTTCCGATATCTGCTTTATACTCAAAGCTACCACAATAATTTTAAAGCTAAATATAATAAACAGAATTAAAACACCTTAAGAGGAATAAAAATGATACATTCATACCTCAAAGTGTTAGTAGAGATAGCTACAATGCCTTCTGGACATTGCTCTGATGCGAACCCTGAAGCGTATTCCAATGATTCATAGGACAAAGGCGTCAGATGAAAACGAGACTGATACCAATAACTCAACCAAGACCGACTCGACATTGCTAACACCTATAAAAACAAATCCCTGTTTATTACTACATTGAAATTCATGTGTAAAACCAGTGAAAATATGATTGTTTTTATCTGTGTCCTACTGGATATTAACATCCTTTTTAGATGAGAAGTTCAATTTTTTTTAAATTAAAATTTTGAGGTATTTTCCAGATTTAAAAAATTATATTTAAATTATATTTAAATCATATTTAATCAAAGATGATACTTACAGCCTGTGAGCCCTGCATCATAACTCTAAACAACTTGACAGGTCGTGACCCCAGATAACGTGTTCTTGTGTCGGATAAATCACCAGTCACAGAATCCAACACAGTCCTCAATAATACTCCATTCTTAAAGTTAAAAAAAAAGACATTCAAAATGAATATATTTGTAACGTAACAAAGGGGCAGAAGAAAAGGTTATCCTTAATGGATGGAAATTAGCAAAAGAGGTAATTTTGAACATTTCAGTTTACTTAAGTTTCAGTCAAGCCAAGGTCAGCTAATATTCAAGTACCATTAAAATTATCAAAGCAGGTAATTTTCAGAAATGTTTGAAATATTTATGAAACATGAATATCAGCTGACATGGGCTGAACTGGTCACTCTCTATAAATATTGTTCAAACAAATTTAAATAAATAATTAATTACTGTATATAGAAAAATTTGGATTTTTGGCAATTATAGAATATGACAGTATGATTGGTTAATTAGCAATCACTCGTTAAAATGTTAAAGATTTTGACAACAAAAAACTATAATCAGGCTAATATGGATCATATCAAAATCAGATAGATATATAACTAAAAACTCTTTAGTAACCAGTGAGTAATGTATATGACAGCTAATAACTGTTTTACTTACTTGTAATCCAATGTTAAGGTACAGCCCACCTCTTGTACCACCCTCACCAGACTCTTCCCTAGCTTCTGTTCCTCCCATTTCAACGATACAAAGCGCTTCAGCAGGGGCTGGAAGAGCCTGCATACTCAGTGGCTGTAGACAATCCTACAGACAAAACAAAAAAAAAAAATGATTGTGATCAGATAAAATACCTACAGAATATGAATAAAAGACAAAACACTGGGTATGTTTCAGCCATGACTTGAAAAGATTAATACTAGCAGCTCAACAGATCTGGGTTCAAATCTCAGAAAATGTGACATGATTCGTGTGAGAAAATTTTAACCTATAATACATTTAAGGACTAACTTACTGATTGGTCTAAAGAGATAATTCTGACAGTGTTGTCATCCAGACCAACAGCCAGAAACCTCGCTCTCTGTTCACCAGCAGGAACACTGGCTAAGCTCATGCACTTCACATCAGCTGACATCTCCTTCCGTTCAGTATACTCATTCAATTGACCAGTCTACAAAAAAATAAAACAACACAATTCATTAGTGTAGAATAAAAGTTTAGAATAATTTATTTACTGATTTCTAATAGATTATTAGGTAAAACAATGTACTTCTAGTGTAAGTTGTTAGACTTACAATCAAAATATTTAAATATTCCTGCATATAAAATACAGATTGGGCATAGACAGATTCAGATTACTTTATTGTCAGTTGCTGGATATTACATTGCTCACTTGTAATAAGTAACAAAAATATATAAAAAATACTGTCGTTTTTTATGTTCTGTTGTCATTTTTAATTCCAGCTGACAGCTTGGTAGAATGTGATATTATTATTTCAATGATGTTCTATTAGTCGGATTTTATCAAACAATTATAGGGGAGTATTAATACAAAAAAACCACTTACTGGATCCATCTCAAAGTACACCAGTTCACCACCGGAAAGAGCAATCACGACCTAAGAATTGAAAACAAGAACAACATTTAATGCCAACAATACAAAAAGTATCAAAAATACAAGACACAAAGATAAGATAATTGTCTAATATCTAGGAGGTACTGAGCATTTTTCAACTAACAAATTACATTGTTGCATAACAAAAACACTCATCTGTTACCTGTCTCTGGTTTACTGCACATTTCACGATGTTTTTCTTTCCCGGTGTCTTCCATTCATTTACACGTTTGTCAGAGCGAATATGACGGATGCCATCTGGATAAATCTTCAATGAATGGAAAAAAAAATATTTTAAAGGTCTGTCCTCACTATTAAATTTTATGCGACAAAAACATGCAACATGCCTAAATATGGTCATGATAATATCCCATCATGACCATATATAGGCACATCATGACCATATATAGGCACATCATGACTATATATGGACATACAAGTTTTTTGTCAATAAAAAGTTGATAATCTAGACAGTCTCATGTACTTTATAAATTTGACATTGAAAACCATTTTTCTCTTAATTTTATAAATAATTTAGTTACTAGCTAAAAATTATATTAAAATATATTTAAATAATTTATTACAAAACAAAATAGCATAATTTTATTCAAATAATATACCTGTAAAAGTGAGTCTTCACCAATGAGAGAGGAGGAAAGTGTTGGGGTTGTTCCAAGAAATCCAGAATCTGTGACCTCTTCAACGGTTTCTCCAATAGACAAGACAAGGGTAGCGTTGACGAAAGACACAATGATATAAGCATCAAATTCATCTAGACAAGGAATACAACAAAGAAATTAATAAATAAGTAATCAGATATTGGCTATAGAAGAAAATGCTATTGCATATCAATAAGCATCCAAATCCTAATATATCATTTGAATGCTCTACAAATTGAGCTATGAGGCCAAATTGATATACTCCCTTAGAATTTTTCAATTTTAAACACATTTTTCTCATGTTATGCATAATATGCAATTACAGTATAATTTATATTTTACTGTTATGGAAATAAAGTCACTAAGATTCTATTGTACATTGAAAAGAAGCTGGTAAACATATTTAAATTTCCATACCAATGCTATGTTTTCACAATCAACTGGTAAATTATGGTATAAATATTAATATAACACATTTAATATGGTGTGATAATGATGACAATATGAATATTTTGATGAATAATTCAAATAAACAAATAAATTTACCATCACTAACTCGTTTGACAGTCCACACAGCATTTGGGTTACCTGGCAGCTCTGACACGGCCATTTCAGATACCTGAAAGGAATACAATGTAACCGAAAGGTCCACAGATTAATCTCAGATAAGATAGTATAATACATACTCCAAGTATCGAAATGCAGACCATCATCAGGATTCAATATTTAAATATTAATGATGTAATCATCAGGAATGATGATGACATAATTAATGTCGAAAAAATATTGAATCCCGACACGATGGCATGCATTTCGATACTTGGAGTATGTATTATACTATCTTATACAATGTAAAACATATAAATCTGCTATACGCAATGCAAGTAATTAAAGATTAATAATAATAAAACCTGTACAAGTAATACTACTATAACTAACCTCCAAACCATGTCTGAGCACCCTCATTGATGATCTTGGCCCTCTCCCACATGCTGCATACATCTGTGGAGTGTCTTCATTAGCAAGATCAGCAATCTACCAAAAAACAAATTATTATTTTCTTTATTTATTCCATATGAAAACATCCCAGATGTGTCAACAATTATAAGGAAAGTATAGTCACATAACAACAAAATGACTACAAAATATAAATTAAATGTCAATGTCTAACATTGTAATAATAGTGTTTATCAATTACAAGTATGAATTTAAAATAATACATAAAAATGTAGGTAATACATCACAGAAATTTAATTAAATCTTTTAATGAATGAAAAAAATGACAAAAAATGTAACTTTTGACTGCCATGGTGATTTAATTAATCTATTATTATTTAAATACCTCACCTGGCATGACATTATAGGTGAAAGACTTTCCAATTCGTCCACAATCATAAGATTCTTGAGTGGTCTTGGAGCAAAGAAGAATGTGTCGCCCTCTTCCAGAGGCATTGTGCTGCTAAACTCGGGCTCCTCGTCATCATCGCCAAGGTGAGCTATTTGGTATAAATTACTACAAAACAAAAAGATGTCAATGGTGGAAAAACATTGTAGATAATAGGACACTATTCACGACTACAAAGTTGCCATCATCATCTCATCATCATCAACACTACCATTATCATCTTCATCGTGAAGATGAAGACAATCATTATGTTGATGATGAGCAATTAAGACAACAATTATCATCATCATGTTGATGACGATAGGAAGACATCAACATTATTATTACCGTCAGTGTCATAGTAATTATTATTATCACCAACATTATTTGATGACATAAACATTGAGAAACATTCAGGAAAGTTGATTTGACTTACTGGTTTCCAAATTCGGAGGCAACAAATAAAAATCCTGTTTTTAGCACACACATTGAAGTTGCTACAGGCACGGTGTCAAAGTACTTCAGACGGATTTCAGTCACCATATCCTCATCTGTTTCTAATGTTATCTTGAAGATGTCTCCTTGCTCTGTCTGAGCCAAGAAGAAGAACATGGACTGGAAAAACACAACAAAATAAAATGTTAAATAAACAAAAGAAAGAGTTAAATTATGGTCCTATTAAGATAAAAACTGGACTGCCAATATCTTATTTCTTGGACACTTCCTTTACAAAGCCAATTAAAAAAATATTTAGTGAAAATGCTAGCTTTGTGTTTAATTATTTGTCAATTGAAATGATAAAAATACATAAAGTGTGATATTTAACACAATCTTAGCAAATAAAAATACAAAATACAGTTCCTCATCCAACTTACTTTTGTTTTATGTGCTGCACTGCAAACAAATATCAGACCACGCTCAGGGTCATCAAGATCGTTGCGCCTTCTTGGAATGGGCATTCGAATGTCTGGTTGGTCACCAAGGTTTTTATATGTTATGTAATTCTCGGAGCAGATGAGTACCCCACTGGGCCCATCGCTGCCTCCGGGTACTGCCGAGGAAGAACGAAAAGTAAAGATGATGAATTTATATGAGCAATAACTTAAATACTATATAAATATACTTCATCCAATAGTAATAACATTAGAGCTAATTTCAGATGCAATGGTTTATTTTTCTTTCTCTATTTAAGTAAATCAACTTTTATGTTATTTGACTTTTGATGTATTCAAGGTATAGCAAGTATATATTCAAATGTAAAGGGAAAACAAAGCAGTATAGGAAATAATTCAACATGGACATATTTTCCACTTATGCACAGTTGACAAACTGTTCCCAGTGTTAAATGCTTCAATGGCTTGGGCAAGGGTGACTGTAATACCTTTAACTTCTTACCTGGAATGAGAAAATTGCCGTGTTCTTCTAACGGTTCACTGTACTTCCTGACAACATGATTCAGACCAAGATCCAACTCATAGTAAGTCAACATCTGCTGTGTGGTTTGAGCAGCCTCTCCAGTTGGGTCGCTGTCAGCCTCCTAAACAATTGAAACAAAGTATACATTGGTAAAGTACTATAAGAGTGTCATGGCAGTCCAACTATAACTGATCTACACCTTTGTGATTGTGGTGGATTGGCCTGTCTTCCAATTGGTCTCAGACCGATCCGGGCTATAGAGTTGTTTTTAGAAGGAAAATATTGACATTTTTAAAAAGGAAAATGATACATCTCATCCATATCACTATACATCCAAAGAGCTCAGAAATTATATTGTATAGAACTCTTTAATACCACATAGTGTTGAAATGTGAACAATCACCTGCCACCCCTTCTAACACAACTTGTTTAGTTACTAGACTGGTAAACTATAATAATTCCAATTTGCTCCTGTCCTGTTTGATTTGAAATGTTTTTTTGGTAAAACTAACCTTTTAACTGGTCAGTCTGATCGAAAAAAGAAAAAAAAATTTGAACAGCCTGGTGAAACATCAAAGGAAACAAAACCATTACATTCAAACAGCATATTCAATCATCAAATGGTGGTGCACTATCAAAAATTATGTGTGAGTACAGTAGTGTTATAGCAGGAAACCAAGAGATCATTATGGTTTAGTGAACATGCAGTGGCTACTATCAATGTTCATGATGCATCAAACACTATACAGGCTACTCACCTCATAATCAACTTCAAGACATGCAAACATTGGATTCTCAAAGCCAACATCAACACCAACGATATGATAACAAAAAGTGTTGGACTTGTGAGCCTCCAGTGGTGATGATATGGTAAGTCTTGCTTGGGCATCTCGATTCAGAATGTACACCAGCTTCTGTTTCTCAACGGCACCGATCATCACGGCACGCCCTTTGGGATCAACTGCTAAATGTTGACCTGGCACGATCCGTCGACAACCACTTTTGCCAAACGTTTCCTGATGGATCTGTGTGTAATGATACAAATATTAGAACTGATTTTTGTGAATGATGAAACACACTTAAATGATTTTCCCCACATTTAATTAAAAATTTTATTTCATTTGAAAAAAATATGAAAGCTTCAAACACATACCTTGTCAAAGACATTTTTTGCAGGTAAATACTCCAGAATGACAATTCTACCAGAGTCTGATCCAATAATGATGTAATCTACAACAATTAATAAGCATTCAAAATATAATTAAATGGTAACGCAAGTTTGGTCTCTGACATTGCAACTATTATCATCATACTTGCTCTACATGTATACAAAAGTACTGTTCCGGATATGTTTATGAAAAGTGTCAATGTCATGTGGTTTGGTACCGCAGGGCCTCATCTTACTGGTTTAGCCATAAAGATTTTGATTTTACCTTTTGTTCCTCCAGTTAACTTGAAGGCCATCAACGCCCTCACAACACCAAATATCTCATGGGTAAGCAGTGTGTAAACTTTGCCTGTGTTTGGGTCGGTACGAAGGAGCTCAATGATCTTCCCTCTGGATACAACTATTTCTTGCTGTTTTGTTCCGGAGAAGTTTCCATGGATAGCATGGGTCACTCCCGATGACCTTTGTAAAGTTAGATTGTACAAAAACATTGCACAAAATCTGAAAAAAAAAAATGAAAAGTTTCACTGAATGAACCAGGACTAGGCTCTGCATTAGAGTGGGGCCTATTTAGGCCCTAGTCCTACCTAGCCTAGGCTACATACAGTAACTCATATTGAGGCCTACACTAAGCAACTAGTTACCATCTTCTAGTCGAATAGCAGCAGGGGTTGGCCTAGGCCTATGCCTACTAGAGCCTAGACCTATTACATTCTGCAAACAATTGCACATTTTAAGCCTAGACTAGTCCCTACCTAGGCCAGGTCTACCAGAAAAGAATGTTTAAAATGGCCTGTACCCTAACCTTAATTAACTGCAGAGGCTGGGCCTAGTAACTAGCCTAGGCCTAGCCTACAGTACTAAAGTTTAGTAGTAGGCCTAGCTAGTAGAAGTGAAATCGGTTTGGTGCAGTGGTTAAAAGAGTGTTTTCTACACTACCAGCCCCGGGTTCAAATCTCTAGAAGTCTACTTGGTTTACAATTTTCTGTATTTTTATATGGACAAATTAAATTTCTTCATTCTTGAATCAGTAGGCCTAGCTTAGTAAGTTTGACAATACTACCCAGCCTAGACGGCAGGCGTAGGCAGCGGGCCTGAATGCAACTTTCCCGTCGAATCTAGCTAAGCTAGTCTATGTTTAACGATTAAATCGTAGCAAACACTGCCTTCATATTCAAACAATATACATGTTAATGACTTTGAATACAATTATATAACAGTATATTATATAACCAATTACCTTTAAGATCAGGATTTAAAGATGTATTCAGATTATCATAAGCAACACTCAGCAATGTTTACCGAAAGCTAAAAACGTCGCGTCGTACATGAGTTCCATGTTTTTGAGACATAGCGCGCTGAGTTATAAAAGAAAAATGGTGTTCAAAACAAAACAATATTATAGCCACCGTGGGGCGTCAATTTAATGAAATCGGGTTTTGGAGAATTTGTTGTCGACGTCTTCATATTTTATGTTGTTTTGATTTACAGTATTTCACTAATATATTGTATCCCGGTACTGTATACAGTGTTTTATCGTGTGTGTCTGCCAAAAATTATGCGTATTCTACCCATTTATTAAAAGATACTACTTTAACTCGACTCAGTTTGATGGGTCGTATAAAAGGCTAAATCCGAAAGTCAGTGTTGAGCCGGAGTGGGGCACCAAGGTTATGTAATCTCCGCGATCATCCCCAGTTACAAATTTTAAAAAAATACATATGAAAAGAATCAAATCAAAGCAGTAGAATCAAATTGTTGAGTAGATTTTTTTCCAGGATGCGGCCCCCAATTTTGGCGAGCATGCGGAGTATTATGCCAAAAACCTACTGTATTACGCCGTTTTTTTTGTTTTTTTCCCTTTTCCTTTTGTCTAATTGATGGTACGCATGTGGCTACGGGAGTTGTAAAATTATTTATGAGAATAAATTCTAGCGTTTAGCTCATGCACCTGATAATTATCGTTTCGCAATACATTGTTCTATATTTTTGTGCAGTTCACTCATCTTATATTATCTATTTTTGTCTTTTGTTACCGACTTTCGTATTAATTGTATTATAATATAGGCCTATACACTACGACGAGGCTTGTAGAATATTGACCACTATGATATATATATATATATATATATATATATATATATATATATATATATATATTTATTTATTAAACACTGTATTTACCTTTCTTTGATGATTTATTATTATAATTTAACAGTGTTAACGGCTATCTTTATTTATATTATATGTACCTATATTGTTTCTAGCCGTACCTATTGTGTAATGGAGTGTATCTGGTGGTATTTGAATCTGTTCA
>NW_022755469.1:824180-826093 GCF_011630105.1 Anneissia japonica | reverse complement strand
AAACCGAAAGGTCCACTGATTAATCTCAGATAAGAAAGTATAATACATACTCCAAGTATTGAAATACACGCCATCGTGTTGGGATTCAATATTTCGACATTAATTATGACATCATCAGGAATTCCCTGATGATGTCATAATTAATGTCGAAATATTGAATCCCAACACGATGGCGTGTATTTCAATACTTGGAGTATGTATTATACTTTCTTATGTAAGATTTATAATTCCAGTATTATCAAAAGAATTTATTGTGGAAACAGAACCAAACATAATACTTTTGATAATACATTAATTAGTTTATAAAAAACTCACAAACATGCTACTATACTAAAACAAAGATGATGATGTAGTGCATTTGAATGCCTTATATGAGGTAATGCACTAAATATTGGATGATGGTAAACACAATTTGTTCACCAAAAATTAATGTACAGAAATAGAAATGCCCCTACACACAAGTGGATAGAGATATTAAACTGGCCAGAATGGAAATGCCTTAACTGCCTATGGTCTGGTACCGGCTGTTGCAGAGTCACTCTAAAAAAGTGGGGATATTTGACCAGCGATAGCATCACATGTATCTGTGGTTCTTATCCACAGACTATGAAACACCTTTTACTGATGAATATTACGCACACAAGATTATTCAGCTGAGACTATGTTCAGATGAGGCTGGTGGCCGCATTGAATTGGCTTCATTTCCATCAAAATTTAGTTTATTGGTAAGCACTACATGAGATTATCAGATATTGTTGACTTCCTCCAGAGATTTTAGCATACCCTAGCAGTAATAGTGAATTGCTCTATTCATTCTTCTGGAATTTGGTCAAAATGACCTGTTTACTGACACAGAGTGGAATTGAATGATGGCCATCCAACCTTCATCCAATAAAAGAAGTTTTAAAAAGTCCCATTATGTTCGCCCACCAAAAATTGAAATTGATTAAAATATAGAGAAAAGAAGCGATCTTGATGACATCTGAGAATGGTCTGTTAGCTTGTTTAATTTGCTTTCGCACGGAGCTGAGCACGTTTGCCTGTAACGGCTTGGAAACCGGATTTGATGCTCTGTACGGAACAGCGTGACTGGCATCTTTCACATTGCAAAAAGAATAAACGATTTTCTTTATGAAGAAATGTATCTGATGAACGACAGGTATGACACGTTACATATTCCTCTGTAAAAAGAAACAATGGAGAATGTTTAAAAATTATATATTTCGATATAAATGCAAAAAATACAATGTACTTATTAACAAATATATAAATTATACTGACAAAAACAATCTTTCAAAAGTAGTTAAATTATCATCAACATCTGTATTGACATCGTCATAATCCTCTCCACTATCACCATCATCACCACTTTCAACATCATCATCATTAACATTAACATCATCATCATCAACATCATCAACATCATCAACATCATCACATCATCTTCATCTTCATCATCAACATCACCACCAACACCATCACTGACACCATCCCTACTATCATCATCGTGATAACCATGACACCCAAATCTTTTACTAAATAACAATCCAAATTGGTAGATAATCGTATTTTGACTTGGCATCAATTATCTACTCATCAATTACTACACATCAATTATCTACTCACTTATATATCTCCGAAGCACATTTTCAATCTGTTTTTGCTGGAATCGTCCTTTGATGATAAGTTGATTGTGTCCGTCAATCGAGCCACTTGTTCCCAACTCGGCTAACAAGAAGGCTAATAAATGTTCAGGGGGTCGGTGAAGCCTAAAATGAAATCAAACACAATTTCAAAATTGAAGTCTGTGGCACTAGGGTGGGACTGCTGGAGATAATTTCAGGAGCTTTGAAATGAGGAGGTAAAACTAACACATTCGCTGACAGCGATGAGTATACTTGTCCCACATGGTG
>NW_022755469.1:814623-824103 GCF_011630105.1 Anneissia japonica | reverse complement strand
TTTAATGTTATACATAGTAGAACAACAGACTTAATGGTTGATAGTTTGATAGTTTGGGGAAGATACACCTAGAAAATAACATACAAATAACATATGTTATTTGTATGTTATTTTATTTATTGCCCTGAACATATACCAACCCAAGCAAAAAGCGGATGAGAAAACTCGCCCTTGGCACTTGGTCACATTGCCAGCGATGAGATGACTTACTCCTTAATATTTCCCGCCAATTGATTAGGCACATCATTTTGATGATATCTGACTTGTTAATATTTCAAGAAAGTATGTTTGCACTGTATGCTTGTTTTGGCACCCAGGACAAAACCTAAAAAAAAGGTCTGTCAGTCAACGTGTAAGTTGTTCATTAATGAAGATGGGAAGAAAAGTAGGCCTACATGAAAACCTTGAAAACTATTAACTGCAAATGCAACCAAAGAAATTACTATAAATAACTACTCACATTTTGCACATGTCTGAGAAATTGACGAATGAAGTTTTCTTTGTACCAACTCTAACCACTTGTGGTGGCCTCATGACGAATCGCTTCTTCTCCCCCGTTGCCATGTCTGGGTTCTTGGCCCTCATTATGTCAAAAGCACGGGTCAATAACTAAAATTGAAAGAGAGGTGTAAACATAAATTTCACAGAAAACAAAATATAAACAAACAAAAAATAAAACCGAAAAAAGTGGAATGACAATACGTTATTATAGTACAACAGGCAAAAAACTTCTAAAGCTCTGTCCAAATTTTCTTTGACAAAAAACTGTTGTATGCCCATATATAGTCATGATGTGCCTATATATGGTCATGATGTGATGTCATTATAACCATATTTAGGCATGTCACATGTTTTTGTCAAATAAAATTTGATAGTCTGGACAGGGGATAATAAATGCAGCTCCTTTTCTGTCGTTACCCTTTTGCTTTATTTAATGTCACGTGTCCAATTTTATGTATTTACGCATGTCATTCCACCCCCTTCCTCAACATTGTTGTACTCCCCTCCATACAACGTACAATTCCACTTACCTCTTCATATGTGTAATCTCTTTCCGTCCCTGCCCATGCTGTTCCACTTGTATCCTTGCTAATATTATCACCACCTGAAATTGAATTGATAAATTAAAAAAATCAAAACTTTGATAATGTATTTGTATACACAGAGTAGTTTAGTTTGCTAATGGAGATTGGACCACCTATACCTTCTGTATATAAATCTATGATAGTGGCAGATCCAGGGATTTGAAATAGAGGGGCCCCAGATAGGAACTTTCAGAGATTGAGGGTATACACCACCTCATTGAGGCTGAGGTAAGAAAATTCATGATTATGGCACCTCTAGATTGCCTGAAATGACACTCCTATACTTAAATTTGAATATAATTTTCTTTTTTCTTCTCGATTTTTTTTTACAAAACTTGAAAAAATTTGGGGGCTCGGGCCGGCTGGTTCACCCCAACCACTACAACTTTTAATCCACCACTGTATGATAGGAACTGAAAAACCTACCTGTTGTGTCTATGATACTTGGTTCTGAATGATCTTTTCCATCTTTCTTTTTTCTCCTTTTCTTCTTTCCGGTGAATTCCATATTTACAGTGTCATCATCAGCTGCTGGGGCCTCCGAAGATGCATCTGGAGCATTCTCTTTGTTTCCTTCCATCTCCTGAATTGTATACAATAATGTTTATATAAAGGGAGAATTTTCAAAATTTATCTTATCCTATTATTACTATCATATTTACAATGCCTTTTAAAGAGGGTTATTGTGGAGGTTGTCATATAAATACAACACAGAGGAAATAACAATCCTATTATTACTATCATTTATTTACAGTGCATTCCAAAGACGGTTATTTTGGAGGTTGTCATATAAATACATCACATATGAATATATGACTTTTTACAGATTGTTATTATTATTTATTTGTATTTTGATTTTTTTAATTGTCTAATTATTGCAAACTTGGATTTAACCAACATTTTTGTTGTTTCAAAGTATTTGAAAAACAAAGCAAATAACAAACAGTGTCATGCAAAGATACACATATTATTTTTAAGGCAATTCAAAAGCATGTTCAGGATATAATTTAAATACTGCATTATCACTAACCTCAATTGTATCGCCAACATCGTCCATTATAACAGTTTTCTTCTTTTTCTTCTTCTTTTTCTTCAGTGACAGTTCTTCCATGTCTAACTCTAGGTCTGTAAAAGATTGAAATGAATATAAAATTTACACAATAGTACACTGGCTGATGCAAGCAGTATGTTGATTACATCACATGTAATCGTGACATCCCAAAACCAGTGTACTGTACCCAATTGTTCAACTGGGTAATTAGCATAAGAATGTGGCACTACTGTATACGTTACAATAGTACAACAAAGCCATAATACTTTTACTCATATCTTTGATATTAGTACACAGGCTTAGCCAGCGTACAGGCTTAGTCCGGCCGTCTTTTGGACGGCCTACAATTATTTAGGACGCCCCTTTTTACCGTGACGGCTTGGACGACTTGGCCTAATCAGCTCCGCCTAGCCTAATTGGGACTGGTCTACCTTTAGCAAATTCTTTATATTCTTCAAATCTATCGAATGTTACATTAAACTAAAGCTAAATCAAATTTAAGTTTGTTAAAAACAACTACATTGATTGAATGTACTTTGTTTTCGTACCAATATTTCGGTGGGGATTCCCAAAGATGGGTGTGGCCCCATTTTGGACGGTCTATTTCGTTTTTCTGGCTAAACCCCTGCATTAGTATATTTGCTGATGCAAGCAAGCGGTTTGTCGATTACATCACATGTATTCAAAATTTTTTACTTAAACTCTTAGCAAATGCTTTGTTTCAACATTTTTTTTACTATTGTAGTTCAGTATGCAGGGGCGGATTTAAGGGGGGGGGGGTTGGCCCGGCCCCGGCCCCCCTTTTGGGAGCTAAAAAAAGGGGAAAAAAAGAAAAAAAGAAAGAAAAAGAAAAAAAATGATAGCCTACAACGCCTCAAATGTTATTTTCGGGCGTCTAGAACACAAAAATTTCGCGGGGGCATGCCCCAGACCCCCTAGGATATTGTTGTCTTGATCGGCCCGAATTTCGGCCCCCCCCCCCTTTTGGACATCTCTGGATCCGCCCCTGGTATGGTCCAACTGTACAAGAGCTCATCTTAACACACTTCAGGTTTTACAATACACTGGCTGATGCAAGCAGTATGTTGATTACATCACATGAAGCTTGCCATCCCAGTGTACTGTCCCAAATTGTTAAACTGAGTAGTTAGCATAAGAATGTGGCAATACTGTATACTTTAGTACAGGCAAAGCCATAATACTTTTACTCAAAACTTTGACATTAGTATAATTGGCTGATACAAGCAAAGCGGTCTGTTGATTACATCACATGTATTCCAAATTTATCACTTAAACTCTCAGCAAATGCCTTGTTTCACCATTTTTTCTACTATTGTAGTTCAGTATGGTCCAACTGCACAATTAGCTCATCTTAATACACTTTAGGTTTTACTATTACTAACCAGACTTGCCAGAACTATTCTGGATGCCGATATTAGAACAAGTTTTTGTTATCTGGACCCCAGGAAGAATAATGTCCCCACATTGATTGGGTATCTAGTTAAAACAAAGGTTTCTAATTCTCATTCTAATTCTAATAGTTAAGTCAATTCGAGTAAATGACCTATCATTTTAAAACTTATAATCTTCTTGAAGACTAATAATGTGGCAAAGACAAACCAAACCAGTCACTTATGTTTCAGAGAAAATTGCCAAATCATGCTGAAATGTCAAATTTTAAAAAATCTATTTTATTGCAATAAACAAAGCTTTACATATATCTATACATCATGCTATGCTGATATTTTTTCCCATTTTCAAAATTAAAACAACAATTTTTAAGGATTTAATAATAGTTTTGCATGAGAAATGCCCAAAATCATAAACTTTGAAGGCTGATTTCTTATATATTGTTCTTTAACAGCTGTATGCTTAAACATAAAGGAAATGTCGGATTGTAATGATTTTTTTTACCATTGTACAGCTTTAACAGTATATTACTCTTTAACCCTGTACTAAAAACTCAAAATCGGTTTTGGAATGACAAGTCCCATCTCAGTTTTAACTTACTTTCTATCGTACTACTCTAAATATTGTAAATTTATATGGATAGGAGAGATTTTCTCAACAGTATTCTTGGCAATGATCAAATAGATTGAAATGTTGAATCTTAGTGTCTCTCCCTTTTAGATTTATGTCATTGAAAGATGGTAAATTATTTGCTATCAATTTTATGTTTTTGCAGATTAAATCACAGTATATAACTAATTATAAAATTTCTCACAGCTACAATGCTTACTATTAGTAGTGAATAAACTTAGTTTTGTTTCAGTGCATGAATTTAAATGTGGTTTTTGTTTTTTTTCCACAATGGTGATAAAGTATGTCATTTACAGATATAAATTATTATATATAAGGCCTTTTAAATTAGTGATAAACTGCAGTTATTCGATTTGTTTAAATCAATGTGTGAAAATAAAGGTTTCAAAAGTACATTTACAATGGTAAAGAATACAACAGTAGCCGTTGGTTTGGAAACTCTGCAAAAAAAGTTTCTTGCACTGTTTTTAACCTGTGCAAATTTGTGTATAGCTTAAACAATCTTTCAGTGAAAGCCGGGCATTCACTGCACACGTCAGCCGACGCAAAGCTATGAAGAATGTAACACAACAACATGCACGTAACGGATCATTTTTAATGACGATCCGTTCAGACTGCTACTGACAATCAGCAGACGGCGTTGCGTCGTATATCGCTGACAGGGAGCAGAGTTGATTTCGCTGTGCGAGGGTAGAACGAAGCAGTAAGTGCCTGGCATAAGCTTAATTAAAAAAACTTATGTTTATGGTTCTGGATGTGAAGGAAATGCAAAAAGAAAAAATAAAAATAAAGAATACATACCATCCTCTTTCTTTTCTGGAACAATTTCTTCAGGTGCTGGATCAACAGTTTCCTGGGCAACAGCTGGTGTTGGCTCACTGGGTGTTGATTCACCCTCCAAAGCGGCATCCAAATCGAATGGGGACTTCTTCTTTTTCTTTTTTTTCTTCAACAAAGTTGGGTCGAATATCTATGAACATGATTTTTTAATAATAAGTAATTTCATAGTTATGTCCATAATAATGAATCAGGAAAAATGGACTTGCCTCAATCTAAATCAGTTTATTTTGACATTTATGTATGCATGACATAACAATGCTTTTATGTGTAATACTGTTTTATAATTTCTAGTGACACAAGCTTTTGCCTTTCCATATTTTCTTCTACCACAGGGATAGTATGTTTTAATGGCACATTACATACACAGGAACAATAAACTGGGCAAATGTGGCAATGGACAATGCTAGTGAAGGCCTTTACAAAGCAGTGGATGAAACAGCCTGATGAATGAATGAATGATTGAATCATTGAATGTGGCAAAGGCAAGGGGCAACCACTGGACTAATGGACTAAGAATTGCCTGCTGGATAATTTAATCAATTGGTGATTATTATCAATTATTATTATAATGTTATAATAATATTATTACTTTTGATCTAGCAGTAAACCATACACCAACAAGAATAAGATTGGGCATACTATCTTCTCATGACTGGAAGCATCAATGATCAAATACAGTATAGGTAGCACTCTAGTCTCAAAACAAAGATTCAAGTATAATTTAGCCTGTAACTGCATGATACAAAATGTGACACCAACCATCCATCCTTATGATGAATGAATTTTCGAGGCCTAGTGCTGGCGAATATCCTTTTGGAATTTTAGGTCTAGGCCTAATGATAATAATGCATTACTTTCCTAATAACTACTATCTACTAGTACAACTACTACTCTATTTTAGTTACACTCGAGCATCTGTAGAAGTACTCAATTATATAGTAAACTTCTTCGTACCATACCGGGCTACGAATAGTCTATGTCCACTTCACTAGGTGTCAACTACCAGTCTAAGCCTAGCTAGGTCTTTCAGTTCAGGGAGCCGGTCGGCCCTGCTTAGGTAGTGTGGTATGCTGATCTGTTGCTGTAGGTTAGGCAAGCCTACCCTAGGCTAACTATGCTACTAAAATAGGATTTACTTTGTATTATACTGTAAGATATTTTCAATATTTTTAGATAGTACACTCACCGCTTCATCTTCTGCCATGATTCAATATTTTGTGAAGCAAACTATTTTACGAAATAACCTGTAAAAATGTTAAAATTCTATCATAAATCGCAATATTTCATTCCAGCGTGTTGCAAATCCATTCCAACACCCGACGATATGTGGCTATGGTCTTAGCCTTTCCTGACCAGACGTTATGACATGCTCCTATAAAATTGTTTTTGCTTTTTTACTGCCATAAAACAAGTACTGTCAATTAAGCGGCTGGCGCAGGAAAGTTGCATCATCCTCTGTTTACTATTCTGGTTCCCGGAGATTAGGCCTTATGAATACAGAGATGAGACAACCGAGTTCTTTTTGAAAAGGGACATTGGATTATTACTGTAACAGAATAAATGATTTAGTTGCTTTGATTTATTCAATAAAGAAAAACCATTAAAATAATAATAACGATTTTCTAAACTGCCGTAGGCCTAAACCTGAAATAAGAATATGAATTCCATAAGGAGGGGTCAACTCTGGGGGAGGGGGGGGGGGGGGGGGGGGGGGGGGGGGGGGGGGGGGTCCACTCCAAGCATCCCATATTTTGAATAATACGGCAGTGGTGTGTTTTTAATCATTTATTGATACATTCATACTACATTCCGAGTTGGTGTATACAGTAGGCCTACTGGAGGTATAAAACTATTTTATACCTCCATGGTATATTATGCATTTACTTCAGGTAGATATTCAGGTAGGTATAGATAGGCCTACCTTTAAAATATGTCGTTTATTTGTTGTTGGAACTTTCTACTCCATGGATTTTCAGACTGGCAAAAAGAAACCGTTTAGTCTGAGAGAGTTGATTTGATTTTCTTTATTTGATTATAATGTAATCACCATAGTGTATATGAGAATATATCCGTGTTTTTTATTTTCTGCGCAAAACGACATAGTCCATCAAGTATACAGATAGGTACCGCAACTTTACATCAAAAGACAAAATGATAATAAATATTCATATTAAAATAATACCGGTTCATGTTTCTCAACACGTGGTAACACACGTGGTACTAGTTGTAACATGCTTCGATTTTTTCGATGGTTGGTTGATCGACCACAGCTTATGGTGCTCTCTATTTATTAATTAGGCCTACGGTTGATTAAGGTAAATATGCCTATTTTATTTATATTGTTTTTCAATCTTTATCCTCCTATTGACCCATTTTTATTAATAAAGAAAGTGTGTACCTACCTTACATCGTTGAGCATTTTTCTACGAAAATGACACCCTTGAGAATAAGTGATCAGTCTGAGTTTCTATCAACCCCTTTGGTTTATTTTCACTTGGCAGGGCATAGCACAAGGGATTGCCATTTTATTTGAGAGTATTAGGTTTATTTTTAGAAAAAAAAAATTTCGTAGGTCTACTGAAATCGAAAATAGAACCACAACATTATTACACTACTGACTCGGAACAGTTACGCCTGCACGTTTTGGTATAAAAATAAATTGATCCATGACATTGTCACTAGAACCCGCAACAATAGTTTGACCGGGAACTAGAGTACCTGCCGTGGATCAGCAACGATCATTGTGGTTTTAACCGTGTTTATCGATGCGGAGAGTAAACCTCGTCAAGCTTCTCTACGGACCTCGGGTAAATTAATGAGATTCGGCGTCCACTTTTGGAATATAAAGGTCACTATTGGCAACATCAATACTACAACGTTTCCGGGGCTTTCCTTAGAAGCCATGGTTCCTCGAGACGACTACAATATTCGGTGTTCTGTCTTCCTGATATAGAATTAACGATAGGTTACATTGCGATTGTATATCGTACAGAAGCATAGCTGAGTTTGAACCTACCAGAAACGTAAGTTGTGAATGTGGCTTATACACTATCTCTTGACTTTATCATATTTTGCATATCTTTTGGTGTTTTAACTTATGTATTTTTATTGCAGAAACCTTATGTTTATATAAGATACAGTAGGCCTACTATCACAGGCAACGAATGATCATGGGCCTGGAACTGAGAGTCACCGTGACCAATGATGCGTGAAGTGGGCATCTCGCAATATCTGGCGGCATTTATTGTTTTTGGAACTATATAGCATTCTATCCTTATTGATATGTTGTTAACAACTGTACTCCATGGAGAATGGTTAAAATGTAGGCGCCAGCGCGCTATAAATCCGTTGTACCATGGCATGGTTCAAGAAGAGAGCCAGTCCAATTTCAATCCACCATTATTCTTTAAGACTACCCCACGATTAATAAAATTCCCCCTCCTTCCTACTACGTGCCATGGTTTATCCAGAGAATTGTTTATACTGTGGAATACAATAAATAATTTTATTTATATTAATTATACTGAAAACCTGATATTAGTTATTCTCTCATCCAAATTTTCGTTGTAGGTCTGGTGGATTCACGCGGAAAAAATCCCTAATTTTACAGATTTGAACTCAGAATTATAATGATTGCAGTTAAAATGGCAAGCATATTACTAACAATTTTGGATAAAAAATACTGCCTTGTTCAACTATAAATCAAAGTCGTGTCTACAGTTTGCAAAAAATCTTTTTAGTGCAGAAACCTTTTAATTTAAAGTAAAGTTAACTTTTGTTCCATAATAAAACAAAAACAAAATGCATTACAATTTCTGATTCAAGAATAATGGAAAAGGAAACGCAAATAAAGCAAAGCTTTTAAGCTGAGACCCTTGTGAAAGAATTAATACAAACAATTAAAATCTAGGAAAACACTATAATTATCTTCTAAAAATAGCAATAAAGCTAAACAATAAATAAATAAATAAAATATAAATTTATTTCACTATATGGCCCCGATTAAAACGTTGTGCCTATCTGAGTTGCTCATGCCTAATTTTAGGGATAATTTTTTCATCCTTTTTTATCGCGATGTCCATGCATCAGATTTTCATGCTACCATTAATTTTGAGAAGTCCTCTTTTATGTAAACTGGATCGTTGTTGCCTTTGTTTGAATGTTGCTTAAGCCTAAGCCGACGATGAATAGAGAAGCAAGCTTTTTTCTTCCGAGATCAAGCAAGCTGAAAGTAATGCTTCAAGAGAGCGTATTTTCAAGCCTGGTTTCCATACAATCGCTTGACTGCAACCGTTGCACTGCTGTCCCCGACGCAATCGAGAACGTTCCCCGATTCAACTGACCAATTGGCATCCTCAAAGGAGCAGTGGCGGCTCCAGAATATAATTTATGGGGGAAGGGGGAGGGGAGGCTAAGATCTGTCTCTTATACACATCTATGTGGCTATGGTCTTAGCCTTTCCTG